>NC_051409.1:2872795-2873266 GCF_015228065.2 Penaeus monodon | reverse complement strand
GAATGAGAAAAGCGGGTTTCCAGAGAGGCAAACACGGCGCACCGAGAGCGCAGAGCACGAAAGTCGGCGTAAAGCGACCGCGCAGGAATGATCGACTCAAAGCCTCGAAGTCTAGCAACTAAAAAGGAGAAAAAGGGTCGTTTGTGAGGCTGAGTGGGCCATTATTACCCTTCCACACCACAGGGAAACCGATGGGCGTCGAGGAATACACTGAGGCTTAGTGAGGGCGTTGGGATCACTTCCATAGCCACTCGGCAACGGTCTACACTGTTGACGTGGGGGGAAGTTTCGAGAGATTGGACCGTCCTGTGGGGCGAAAAAACAGGGATTCTGAGGTAGGAGTGGGTTTGACCTTTCGGGATCGGAGGTTTTAACCCGTGAGGAGGTTTGTGCCAAACGGCGGGTTGGTAGGGATATCGGGGTAGAAAGAGGCGGCTGTTGTGTGTTCTCTGATCGAAGTGATTCTGAAGG
>NC_051409.1:2871602-2872526 GCF_015228065.2 Penaeus monodon | reverse complement strand
GTATAGGCCTTAGAGGGAGTGGGTAAAGAGCAAAAGAAGGGTTGTTAATCACGAGCCTCTACAGAGACTCTTGAAAACGTATCAGACGTTCAGTGATTAGATAAACAGATCGACGTCGCAAAGGTGGCGTCGTGGGCGGTAAAATTCCTTCAGCTCCAGATGAGGCGTAAGATCTATCAGAGGAGGCCAGATGTAGGCGTAAGATTATGTTAATGAAATATCTAATTAGTTTTAATCGAATCTTTTTCTTTTCTTTTGAGCACTGCCGTAAGGTTAGGCGAGGGTCGTATTAAAAGCGGAGGCGTTGTAGCTTTTTAAAAATTCCCTTTTAACATTAGCTAAAGGATCGTTAAGGATCAGTTAACCTATATCAAAGTCAAGTCCTTGCATTATGAAATCCTTAGTCCATTAACGATAAACCTGTACAGACGATAACGAAACGAACTCTGCCAAACAGCTCATTTAGACAGGTATGTTGCAGCGATGTCTTACGTTCGGTGAATTTGTTGATTAATTTCACTGAGGATGCTGAGTAAGCTGTTATTCAGGGAAAAGCTAGTTTAGGCCTGGGGTTGTGACGTCATTGACAGTGGCTCGAATCCCTGCGGTTAAAACAACTTCACAAATAGAAAAATAAATAAGATCTATGTGTAGAGTCATTATCCTCCTCCTTCGTGTTTTCCTTCTGAAACACAACTGAATGACGATGAAACATGGTGTTATTTTAGGCACAGATTATGATTTTTGTAACTACAGATTAAGTATTTACGTCTGTACCCACCGGCTTCACTAATGCTGACGTCATCACCTGCGCGAACTGAGGAGATAGGAATGACTTTGTATACTCTTAACCTTAGACATGAGAGTGTATCTAATTTTAAAAGAATTTGCGCGTAAACGAACACTGCTCTATATACTACCGGG
>NC_051409.1:2871352-2871552 GCF_015228065.2 Penaeus monodon | reverse complement strand
CAGCAGTGACGTCGGCATTGTCGAATCCTATAAGCGTTACAACTCCCGCTTCATAGACGTTTTAACTTCATCAACTAAAAGGAATCGCAGCGTGGATATGGCCTTTTCGATTCCCCTTTAGTGGGATCAACGTTCCGCCTTTGGAATCGTAAGAGGATCTGGCGCGATTTTAGGGAACAGGACGCCCATCAAAACAGGCT
>NC_051409.1:2870844-2871284 GCF_015228065.2 Penaeus monodon | reverse complement strand
TTTTATGAGGAGGAAAGTGGCTAGCATGAGGAAAACGAGGGAGGGGATGAAGGGAGCATGATGAGGGACGGGAATCTGGACCGAGGAGAGGAAGAAGATTATTGGGATAAAGAGGAATGTGAAGGAGGTGGGCGAGGGAGAGTTAAAAGATTAATGAGGGAGTATGGGTGAAGGAGAGGAAGACAGGGGACGAGGGAGCAAGGAAGGAAACTAATGAGGGAGAAATGAAAGAAAGGGAGGGAGATGAACGAGATATAGAGGGAGACAGAAGATAGAGGAAGCAAGAGCGCAGAATGGTGGAGGAGAATAATAAGCAAAAGGAAGAGGGAATGAAGGAAAATTAAGAATAAGTGAAAACAGGAGGAGTTTTTGTATGAGGGAGAAATGGGAGGGAAGGAGGACATGGGGAAAGAGAGCACAAAAGGGAATAGAAGAAGTTA
>NC_051409.1:2870452-2870772 GCF_015228065.2 Penaeus monodon | reverse complement strand
GAAGGGTTGCACAAGGGTGGAGACAGACGAAGTATAAGGAGAAATATGAGGGAGAAAACGTACTAGTGACGACGGGGAGGGGAATAAGAAGAGAGAGGAGTCTTTAAACTCTTACATTACTCATTAGGATAAAGGCAAACAAACATTGCTCATCGTGCGTGATGCTTAGCTGGGGTTTCAGCACAGGTAACATGATAATAAAACAGATTTGAATAATATGTTCAGTTGCGTGAGGTCTATAATTAGACTTTAATAAACATGAAATAACAGAGAAGAGCATTTTGTACCCTTTTCCTGGTAAATCTCTCATACTTGCTTTG
>NC_051409.1:2870310-2870419 GCF_015228065.2 Penaeus monodon | reverse complement strand
TGTACATTTTATTTCCAAACAGCTCGATTAATATTTCGTCTCGTTCGATTTTTTTTTTTAACTGACGTCATATCCTGACTACAATGTTCTGTCAGCCCATGGAGGTAAG
>NC_051409.1:2869555-2870105 GCF_015228065.2 Penaeus monodon | reverse complement strand
TCATTGTCTGTTTATACGTTTTCTGCGTTAGAATTCTCAGAAAAAAATATTTTACAGCTTTTGTTAAATGTCGCTTCAGTTTCCACTTTTTCTGTTCTTGATTTTCATTTTTTTTTTTCGTTTCCCTTTACTCAAAATTCGACTACGCTAAGCAAACCAGTAAAAACAAATAATTCCATATTTAAACTAACATTGACTTCCTCCACTAATGATTATTTACTTTTCTTTCCCTAATGTTTCAATTAACGTAACGAAAGGTAAGTTATTTTCGCCTCAAGAGAATCTCTGGCCTTTAATATATTTGTGGAGACGGTGTATTGACATTACCCCTGTGTGGGACTTAAGCTAGCATGGGGCGGTTAATTAGTATTTAACAGGCTTATGGTACCTCTTTTCTCCTCACTGTAGCGTGGTCTTTTGACCAAAGGTAAATTATAAGAGGTAGATTATAAGAGATAAATTGCGTTGGGCTTTTTGTTTAGAAGGAATCTTGCCCCATTTTTCACCTTGATTTATCTAAGACCTTCAGCTATTTATTTATCACAACCGA
>NC_051409.1:2868731-2869223 GCF_015228065.2 Penaeus monodon | reverse complement strand
GGAATATTTGAAAAGAAACTTAATAGCACTAAGCCCTCTACAGTTATTTACGATATTTTCATTAAAAAATGCCTTTCATCCAAAGATTGCCCAGTGATGAACAAATAGCAAGACGAGTGGAGTTATTAGATACTTAGTGAGGGACCCCACGTAATGCGAAATTACAAAGATAATGTAAACACACCATCTACACACTAAATCCCCGAGATTCCGCGGGTCTAATTACATCATTGGGAAAGTGAAGGCAGGTAAGTTATATAACTCAGGCAGATAATTAGGGAAACGCAAAAATAGAGCTTAATTCAACAAGAAACGCTGGCAGGGTATTGTATTCGGATATTTGCGTTGAGGACGTGAAGACTGACAATGATGGAAAGAGGAAATAGATGAAGAAAGGCGAGCGAGGGAAGGTGACAAGACATTGTGCTCTGGACAGCCTGTCATCCACAGGAAACATTTTTCTAATAAGTAGCTTTGCACCGATCGGAATTT
>NC_051409.1:2867982-2868621 GCF_015228065.2 Penaeus monodon | reverse complement strand
AAGCATGTTTCTTTCAGCCACTTCGAATCACCGAGAGAAGATTCAAGCAAATTCCCCACAAATTCCCTTGAGAACCGGAGGGCGCAAGAGCGACGCCGACTCAGTCCCAGCAATAAAAGGAAAGAGAATCAGAATCAAAATAAGAGTCCGTAGAAGGAATCGCAGTCTGTCTGATAATAGTGTTTCTGCGTTTTTCGACCCTCCTCTGCCCCCCCCCCTCATCACCCCCCCTTCTCCTCCCCTTTGGGTCCGCGACAAATCGGAGATGTCTGGGAATAAATGGAATTTGTCAAAATGTCGCCACCGTTTGCTTTTTTTGTTGTTTTTTATTTGTTTTGTCGCGAAATGAATGGCTGGATTTTTGTTCTGAGACGGTCAGTGGATATTAAACAAGCCAGAAGTGAAAAATATTGTAATATAAGTGTAAAGATTTTTTTTTTCCTACTTTGGGAAAAAGTGTTATAAAAAAATCGAATGATTGTTTTTCATATGATTACTCTATTAATTTACTATATTATAGTATATATTATATCACAGTAAATAGTACTAAGCTATTAATTGGAATACAATTGATGTATTTTATTGTTACTTTATAATTTCAACGTCTTTCCTCCTGGCAGCAACAAATAGTGAGGTTGC
>NC_051409.1:2867431-2867816 GCF_015228065.2 Penaeus monodon | reverse complement strand
GGTAATTATGATAACAGTCTGTTTCCTTTATTTTAATTTATTTATTCACTTATTTTATGGTTTTATCGTTATTTCTGTTGTTTGTTTGTCTGTTTCTGTTTTCTTTGTCTATTTCTGTTTTTGATTGTTTTCTTTGTTTAACAGTTTTTTGTTTATTTCTGTTGTTTGTTTGCCTGATTCTGTTGTTTTCTTTGTTTCTTTGTTTTCTTTTTTTAAAAGCTTTCCTTGTCTATTTATTTTTTGTTTATTTAGTTGTTTTGTTTGTTTAGTTATGTTGTTCGATACTCTTTTGTTGTTTTCTTTGTCTATTTCCATTGTTTTTTTTTCTATTTCTGCTATTTTCTTTGTCTATATCTGTTGTTTGTCTGTTTGTATATACATATGC
>NC_051409.1:2866696-2867363 GCF_015228065.2 Penaeus monodon | reverse complement strand
GTATGTATGTATGTATGTTGTTTGTCTTGTTTTTCTTTTTTTTGTATATCTGCAGTTTATTTGTTTATTTCTGTATTTTTCTTGGTCTATCTCTGTCACTCTTCTTGATAATCTATCATGCTTGTTCTTCGTATTTCCCTGATTAGCAGAAATGTTTCAACGTTGAAATCTGTGTCATGGAATAACATGAATTATCAATTATGGTGCACTGAATTTCCTCGTTCTTTCCGACCGGGACGAGACGCTCCGGTGACCTCAGCCGCGCGATCTGCAGTCCTTAGAAAAAAGGATTATTTTGAAATGGAGGATTTTCGAAAATCATCCGGAAGAGAGTTGTAAAATCCAAGGCTTTGTTGTTTACTGCCTGTGGAGATGTCACATAATCCAAGGCCGTTTTCTTGGTGAGTTTTTGCATGCTTTGTAAAGGATTCGTTGTAATTTCATCATTAGAATAAGTGTATTTGTTTTAGATTTGAGAATGTAAATGTAATTCGAAATTATTCGTGCATTCATGCATGAATATATTCGTTTTCTCTCTCGTTAAGATATTTGTGTTTGCTGATATTTTTTTTTTATACATACGCTTCACTCTATTTGGAAAACCAATAATATATGTAATGAAGCTTCAGACTAATTTTGTGTATTGATGTATTTTGCAATATCCTCA
>NC_051409.1:2865532-2865828 GCF_015228065.2 Penaeus monodon | reverse complement strand
AACAAAGAAACGTGTGTGTGTAATCATAAAAATAGACATTTAAACATTTGTTGACGATTTAACGCACTGGATAGATTTCCATAGCCACAGGAAGATACAAGATAAAACAAGTTGCCATTAAGATTAGGATATAAAGCAAGATACTGGTTTTCAGTATTTACACCTTTGCGAAAAAAAATAAAGTAAATAAATGCCTCAAGTAAAGGAGGGAAGGAAGTTTTGCTGTAATTTTGCTCAAGGGACCAGCCCTGGCGCTCGGAAGATTAGAACACAAGGAAGGCTGTAAGTACCTTCGC
>NC_051409.1:2865109-2865220 GCF_015228065.2 Penaeus monodon | reverse complement strand
CAACAGATTTCAGGTCTGAAAGAAAAAGCCGGTTACCTGTCAACTCAGACTCATATTTCATGGATGACAAATTGGCGGAAGCAGCCACGCCTGCTAAGAGAAGGAGAGGAA
>NC_051409.1:2864159-2864369 GCF_015228065.2 Penaeus monodon | reverse complement strand
TATATATAGAATTTTTTTTTTTTATATATTTATCTATCCAAATTGCCATCTCCTTTAGCAAAAGTCGGGACATCAGGACTTCGGGTCACAGCTGCTGACTGGACAGCGGGAATGCCGCTGTCAGGCGCGGTGCAGTGCAGTGGCACTTTGCTCCTCTCTACGCACGACGCCGTGGGAAGCGCATCCAAAGCAGTGTTTATAATCGAGCAG
>NC_051409.1:2863046-2863966 GCF_015228065.2 Penaeus monodon | reverse complement strand
AGTCATCGATTGTTATAAGTAATTAATGAAAGGCATCTCTTGATAAAGAGAAATATGGTATCGTACGACAAATATTCGATTTTAGAGATCCACAGTCAAAATAATATTCACAGATAATCCAAAATTATATTTGCATTGAGTTATAATTTATATCAGGTATATACAACATATAAAACTTTTTGTTTCCATGAAAATAATTAGCTTTATTTATGCGATAGTATAGTCAACGATTTTTTTCGGGACTCATGTTTACGCCTGGAAATGGTGCAGATATGCGTTGATTTTCCATTTGGTTTTAGCTTGTAAATTATATTAGCCTTAAAATATTGATCTAGATAGATATCAAAGTTGTAAGAGAACAACCAGCACTAGTGAGTGTCGTCTGTTAAGCGATGCATTTCGCGGATTAATTAAAAACAGATTGTATTAAATTTATCGAGTCCGAGTTGCTGGGCATTTAAAGGGGTCGGGGGACGAAACGGCGCCACGCATGCGCAGTCGCGAGGGGGCGGAGCCAGTTCTCGACTACGCCCCTTCGAACGATGACGTCATGCATTTCGGGAACGTCCGGCACGAAACTTCCTGGTAAAAGAGATGACAGCTTTATAGGAATACTGTATGGGTGTATGTGTGTTTTTGTATATGAGTGTATATGTATTTTTGTAAATTATGGTTCTTGTACTGCTATTGCATTGTATGTAGTTAACTGACTTATGATGAAAGATATAAATTTTTTATCTCGTCTAATAACCTTTTTCATCGCTTGAATCAATGAATTGGTACCAAAGCAAATTAAATTCATGACACTTTTTTCGACATGACTGATCAAAAGCTTACAAAGCCCATTTAGTATTTGTTTGTTAATCAGGTTCATTGAAAAAAAATCCAATCCCTTGTTTCCTGATCAAAATAATTTCAAC
>NC_051409.1:2862653-2862740 GCF_015228065.2 Penaeus monodon | reverse complement strand
CTTCCTATTTTCTGCAAGTAAATTCCATATTTCGATATTAGTTCTTCCGATTCGTAGTGTGAGATGAGCGTTGGGATAAGGAAAAAA
>NC_051409.1:2861611-2861785 GCF_015228065.2 Penaeus monodon | reverse complement strand
GAAACATCGAGATTATCTTTTTCACTTCATGAATTTTTTCGCAAGCCATTCATTTGACAGTTTCTTATTCTATGCCTAACGCTTCAGAAAAGTTGATTGTTCATTTAAAACCTATTAAAGCTCTGTACACATCCAGAGTGCCCGAATTTACGGGATCGGGCACTTGGGGCCACT
>NC_051409.1:2861083-2861296 GCF_015228065.2 Penaeus monodon | reverse complement strand
TACTCCATCCACAGCGATGGTGGCATATATAAAATACTGTAAAATATTTTCCAAGTACTATAAACCCAATCGAAAAGCTATATCGCATACTGTAAAGTAGATTCCACACACTATGGTGCGTTCAAATGCTGTAAGACATATGCTGGTAACGATGTGCTATAATCTGGTCTAATTAATTCGACCTTTGGATACACCTACGGCAAAAGATTCAGA
>NC_051409.1:2860812-2861034 GCF_015228065.2 Penaeus monodon | reverse complement strand
AACGAGCATCCAATTTCTCCTGAGGATTTCCCAGAGCACCATTGTGTACCTGTAATTACGTGCAGTAATGGCTGGAACTAATTTCCGCCAGGTATCACAAAATCCTTTTATATAAAAAGAATAGATAGGGTTTCTTTATATATCTCGGAGTATATGTCACTGACGTTTGTGCGTTTTCAACTTCAATTGCAAAACGCCGACGTCAGGGACAGACTGTACAGA
>NC_051409.1:2859148-2860008 GCF_015228065.2 Penaeus monodon | reverse complement strand
TGATGGTTTGCACTGTTTTCCCCCGACTTCCTTCGCCCTTTCGCCGCGCTGATCCTTCTATGTATATTAATCGTTCAGCCAGATTTCCGGGCCTCGGCTGTTGCGTCATTTCGCCCCGGGCGGAGGCGTCTCTTCGCCCGGCGCAACCTCCTTAATGCGAACCCTTCTTCGCGACCCTCTTTCATGGGGACGTATCTCTCTGAGCCTCTTTACTGCGAACCCTTCTTCGCGACCCTCTTTCATGGGGACGTATCTCTCTGAGCCTCTTTACTGCGAACTCTTCCTCATAAAATCCTTTAATGGCGACGTATCTTTCTGAACCTCTTTACTGCGACGTCGTCTCCTTTTCAACCTCTCTTCTGCAGACACATCTCTCTGACCATTATTACCACTTTCTCGTCTCTCTTAGCCTCTTTACTCCGAACTCCTCTTTCTCAACCTCTGCCTCGAAATCGTCTTTTTAATATCTTTACCCTGAGCTCAACTTTCTTAACCTCTTTAGTCTGACTGACGGCAAGGTGGCAGAACCTCAGTCGCTGTCAGAAATCTGATTTTATAGAACTATTACTTGGCGGAATTCCTCATAAGAAGTTACAGACCATCAAACTGCCAGTTTCAAAGCTAATATGATAACGATTGTAATCTGAATTATAATGTTGATAACAAATCATACCTAAGACAAGATTTAAGTTGCTAAAATCAAGGATTAGTGGAGTTTGCGATTTGTTTATCCATTATCCATTATCAAAATGATTCGTAAGGCTTTCATTTACGTGTGTTAATTCATATACTTACGAAAAGCTAAGTTCTTCATTCAAAGAGAAAATCTGATTGTTCATTTCTATTATCATCAAATTCCC
>NC_051409.1:2858730-2859094 GCF_015228065.2 Penaeus monodon | reverse complement strand
AATTTCATCATTGTATTTTTTCCTTTTCCTCGCGCCGAGTTTAATATGACACGATTGTCACGGACTTTAATTAATTTGATATAATTCCGTAATTAGAAATGAAGACTGGTTTATCGGTTCGCACCACAGCTCAGTACCTTAATGTTATTAATCTTAGGATTTCTTGTCAAGATGATATCAATATCGCTTCCAAATATAAGTAATAAAATATTTAGAACACCTTTCAAGTTAGCTAGATATGCGTCAGATTGTCAAAATAATCCTCATATCAAAATTGATAAATAGATAACAATAGTATTTAGAGATACGTAGATTCATCTCTTCGTGATGATATGAAAGGCTAATGATGTATATCGTAACGTGA
>NC_051409.1:2858045-2858246 GCF_015228065.2 Penaeus monodon | reverse complement strand
AAGTAAGATCATTGTAAACTGCAGCTTTTCATGGCATGTAATGCACAATTCATAAATGCTCATGATATATTAAATTCCACAGGGAATATTATCTTCACGTTACCATAATGTACACCAGGAATGAAAGTTTAAGCTCGAATGTTTAGCCTAATCGCTGCCGCAGACTCCACCTGGAATTAGTTCTATGTGCCATTTCTCGCT
>NC_051409.1:2857114-2857523 GCF_015228065.2 Penaeus monodon | reverse complement strand
AGAATTTTTATTCTCAATATAAAACTTGTTCCTGTTTTGAGTCGGCTAAGTCACATTCCTTTCACTCACCCAAGCGCATCGCTAATGTTGCAACCATCTTTGTAAATTACTTATAGAAGAGGTAAATCCCTCTCACAAATCCTTCTGTTGAGCCAATTTGATTAATGCTTTCCGTTCTTGCACATGTTGCACTTGCTCTTGCACAAATCACTGGACTTTCTGTAGCGCCTTGATGATGGCGAAGGTGAATAAAATAATCAAAATAATGTGACGGAAAATTACTCTAATATCGTTGCTAAAGAGTTATTGTCTTCATTTATGGAAAGTGAGGATGGGGGGGGGGGGGAGCGACACATGGTTTGTGGGTAAATGCAAATATGTTAAGTGAGGGGTAGTAAACGTAACTAGA
>NC_051409.1:2856504-2856816 GCF_015228065.2 Penaeus monodon | reverse complement strand
CCAGCTGTTTAAGATAACGGTTCTACGAGTCTACCTCATTTCGCCAAAAATGCCATTACCAAAATTGCTTTGGCTCCTAACAACTCTGACTCTTCAGTACCTAATCTGGTTACCAAAGAACGTTGTTAAACTGCGTGGAAGAGAAACACGAGGAGAAAGTCTGTGACATGCAAACGATTTCACCTTTTCCATCACGATAGTTTATTCAAAAATGTCTTCCTCGTTATTTCCACAGTCCTCTAAGCCTCAGACTACTTTTTTTTCAACTCGCTCTGTCCCTTTCAATACCTTTGTCTTTGTCTCTGTACATCT
>NC_051409.1:2856166-2856466 GCF_015228065.2 Penaeus monodon | reverse complement strand
TCTTTTTCCCACTCTTTCAATCTCTCCATCCTTTGTCACTTCGGCCCACTCTTCCCGTCCTCGCGCGATCTGAGCTTTTATGCTGTTGGCAACGACGTGAATTTCAATACATCTCGTTGATTTGGGGCGAAAAAAGAGTCGGAGAAAATCATATAAGTTACCTCGTTTGAGTCTGGCTTTGGGGAGAATTTTCAGGCGGGATTGTGGGTTGTTCTCTCGGTCGCTTTGGGTAAGATTTGTTTTTGTGCCTCTTTGTTCATCTGGCTTTGATTATGTGATTTCTTGATTAGTGAGGAAGGA
>NC_051409.1:2855485-2855753 GCF_015228065.2 Penaeus monodon | reverse complement strand
CCCCCCCTTGAACTCTAGCTAGCAAGAAAGATGAAATATGGAAGGAAATTCTTCACGAGAGGGCCGGCAAAAATTCTGCTCAGTCTCCCCTTCAAATTGCCTGCGAGACCCTGGGTAGCCTCGAGAGCTTCTCCTTAGTACAGCTTCTGTCTCTCGCCGCTCGGCCTCTCCTCCTATCTTTATCTCTCTCTTATCCTCTTTCTCTCTTATTCTATTCTTTTGCTTCATTGTCCTTTCTTTATTTCTCTTTTATCCTCTTTCTTCTTGT
>NC_051409.1:2855376-2855446 GCF_015228065.2 Penaeus monodon | reverse complement strand
ATGGTTACATATAGATATTTATATAAAGAAGATAAAGAATACGAGGAGGAAAAGAATGTCAGCGAGGACG
>NC_051409.1:2855090-2855271 GCF_015228065.2 Penaeus monodon | reverse complement strand
TCACACACACTTCTATCTTTAAGTAAACGTTGTGAAATTGCTTCACTGTTCTAATGCGGACTTCAGAAAGCAACTCGTGTTTTAAGAGAAAAGTTTATATGCAGGGCAAGTGCACATTGCAAACTGAATGCTGTTATATGATCAGTTCCTGTTTCGCGCACAGGAGAGCTATTGCTTCAGG
>NC_051409.1:2854216-2854425 GCF_015228065.2 Penaeus monodon | reverse complement strand
GGCAACTGCCCTCACAAAGGGTTGACCTATTTCTTGTACATAAGCTGCAATATTTTTACTAAACCGAGAGTTAAAAATTCGTGTAATATATTTATCTTTACTTGTTAATGGAAAGCTGAATGCATAAAAAAGGACGCAATTCATGTTTCACAATGCACACGCTAGGTTTTAATAGATTATTTTTTTCAAATTTTTCAAACAGACAACAT
>NC_051409.1:2852874-2853482 GCF_015228065.2 Penaeus monodon | reverse complement strand
AAACTGCATAAATCTTCAGTCTTTTATCCGGACGGATGGAATTGTTTCATCGTCAAAACGTTGATATGAAAAGCGTGTGTTATACTTTCCAAAAGTTATTATTAAATACACGTAAACACATGCAGAGCAATTTACTTCATCAGCATATCCGTAATTTTTAAAACATCACAAAAAACCAAACTTGCGAAAAAGCTGCATCTATTTTTAAGGCTCAACATTCATAAACTTTTACACTCTCGGCGGAACAAGGAAAACAATGGCGTGTGTTTATCTACAGCAAAATGCTCCTTGCTAGGAGTGGCCGCCGTATTGTGACACAAGTTTCTCTGAAGGAGCTGCTTTCGCCCAAAAATGCTCTTGCTAAATAAACCTCAACTGCATTTTGAGTTTTTTCCCTTGATTTGCAACATAATGCAGGTTATCTTGTTTGGAAAATACTGCATAGTATTTTGCAAGCTCTGCATCCGTGTCTCTCACTGTCACAAAGGTTTGTTATTTGATGTTTTTCTCTTGTTATGTTAAGAGGGAGGGGGGGGGGGGGTTCTTATACAAATTGCTTTAAGGGATTTTTCTCTTCTTCTCTTCTAAAACTTTTTTTATTTACAACA
>NC_051409.1:2852734-2852850 GCF_015228065.2 Penaeus monodon | reverse complement strand
ATCTTACAAATAGCCGGATCGAAATTAGAGTTTGAAAGTAAATATATAGTTGTGCGTATGCATATCGGATTCTTCAGTAAAATATATGACTACAACTATCACAAATATCACATACG
>NC_051409.1:2852178-2852644 GCF_015228065.2 Penaeus monodon | reverse complement strand
ATAGAGAACCTATATTCCTAAAGAGAGGATTTTCGTTCACGATTACCAATATTACCATTTATTCTTTTTCCTTTCCTCTCCCTTTTCTTCAAAACGATAGTCATCTATAAACGCATAACGTCAGCATCGATTCGGCGAAAGTGAAAGGATAAGCAGGAGGTAAAGGAAGCTTGCATTTGCAGCCATTTACGAAAGCAACCAAACGGAAATCGCTGCTTGAAAACACGGCTCCCTTGGGACCAGGAAAGCATATTACACCTTGCGACTCGAGCGAACACAAGCAAAATGATAAGGGATGAAATTCAAGCACTGGCCTTGGTTGCGCATGCACCTGGAAATACAAATCAATAAACAACAATACAAATAATACAAATCAAGAAACAAGAGTAGGCTTTATATATAAGCGCATTCTCTACGAAGTTGATGTGTCAGCAGGGTACAAAGAGCGATTAATTTCTCTCTCAGA
>NC_051409.1:2851608-2851764 GCF_015228065.2 Penaeus monodon | reverse complement strand
TTCTCAAGAAGACAGATTGTTCTTATTTCATCTTCAGCTGAATAAGACCTTAGCCTTGGTCCGTGTTTACGTCCTTTGTCGCTCACTACTAGATATCCTGTTTATACACATCACGCAGGAGACCCAGCGCTGGTTCGGCAACGGGAACTTCGAAGG
>NC_051409.1:2848837-2849326 GCF_015228065.2 Penaeus monodon | reverse complement strand
AGTTGCTCTGGTTGCCAGGTCCGGCATCGTTGAAAACCCTTTAGTGAGAGCCTTCCTTTCACCGGAAAATATCAGGTCTAATGAACACAAAACATTAATAAAAGCATATGAGAAACGTGTTTGCAAAGTCAAGCGCCAGAGCTATTACGGCGCTTGCACTGAAATATCTTCAATAATCCCAGATGCCAAGCCTGTATGATATAGAATATTGCATTCATTACATAGTCTTCAATGGCAGCGTGTGATACAGCTCAGAGGCTGAGTGTGCGACCGCTTGAAAATATGCACTCTTAGCTGGGATTTAGTTTTATTTGGAATTAAATCTGTATCAAGGCGAATCTCTAGCATGGAGGAAATCGTTATGAATTACATTCGTTTCTTCAATAGGTATCAATACACTGCAATACCATTTTCTCACGAAAGGTATATTATTCCCTGTCTTAATCATATTAATAATCTAATAATATCAGTGAAATCCCGTTATAGTGC
>NC_051409.1:2846833-2847174 GCF_015228065.2 Penaeus monodon | reverse complement strand
GCGAACACATAAAGCTTTTGAACCCATTCTCGCTTCTCCTTTCATGCACAATGTTGCAAATAATAACACGCACTTAAATCATAACACACAATGACACAGCATTCTCGACTTCCTCCCGCTCCTGCAATCTCCATCAACCACTTATTGCATTTCAATATTTGAAGATAAACGTGATGCAGTGCAACAGCTGGTCCTTCCAATCCCCAAGTCTTCTTCCCTTATGACCTGCCAGTCAGTGCCTCCAGCTAGACCCTGGTATTTTGTTCCGAGGAGACGCAACACAATAGCAGGCCTTATACAGCGAGACTGATGTAGAGTACTTTATAGGAAATTCGGTTTTG
>NC_051409.1:2845379-2845817 GCF_015228065.2 Penaeus monodon | reverse complement strand
TTCCAAACATGAATTGGACCTAAATGTACAATTTACATTTTAATATAGTGGAGAAAATATATACGAAAACAAATAAGTATACTCTATAAAATATATAAAAAAGATGAATGTATATTTTCCCTGCTGTTTTCATCTCGTCTCATTCCTATTCCAATGTCGTTAATAACATTCTATCTTTTCAACCATCGCCTTTCTTTTATCTTATCTTTTTTTCATTTCTTAAATACTTTTCCTATATATTTTTTCTACATTTGTCTTTCCCTGTGTAGCCCCATTTCCATTCGTTCTTCCCCACGTTTATTCCATTCCTCTTTCTACTTGTCAAGACCACTAAACCAGCCTCGCTTTACTCTGCTTCTCATTGTGCCCGCACCGAGGCCTCCCCTCGCTCTTGCATACACGGGTGGGATTAGCACAAATAGTCGTGTGTGTAGTCAT
>NC_051409.1:2844617-2844854 GCF_015228065.2 Penaeus monodon | reverse complement strand
AACAGCCATTATCAGAAAGCGCTGACTTCAAGGATACATTACGCCACAAGTATTGCAGATTCCCCGAGGCATCCTTGGACCAGCCTCTGCCGAAGCCCCTCGAGTCTTAGTTTCATCATCCTTCCGGGACCACTTCCATCTCACTGAAGTTTTCCTTTGAACTTCCTATAAGAATATCCGTCGCTGAATCTGGGAACTTCGAGCAGCCCTCCGCATCAATGGAGAGTCTTGGTTTAT
>NC_051409.1:2844236-2844380 GCF_015228065.2 Penaeus monodon | reverse complement strand
CCTTTCCCTTCGGATTATCAGGGCTTGAACGCACTGCCACGAATCATAGAAACGTAAATGACATTTTCGCTATTATCGTGTATCAATGGTCTGACATAATGTAATTTTCTTCATTTCATTCGAATTAATGGAGGAAATTCTGTT
>NC_051409.1:2844086-2844191 GCF_015228065.2 Penaeus monodon | reverse complement strand
CCTCCCTTTTTCTTGTTGCAGGTCGCACAGAGGCGCGTGGAATTAGAATAGCACATTGTCGGGAAGGTAAGATTCCTTATGACCTCATGGCGACTAATCCCAACG
>NC_051409.1:2841273-2842361 GCF_015228065.2 Penaeus monodon | reverse complement strand
AGTTAGCAACACAGATAGTCAGAGACAAACAGACAAAAGATTCGACCCGCCTTGAATGGAGAAGCAAAATTAGATTTCATTTTTAACTGTCTACACTATGCGTTGTCAAGGGGAATCATAGATGCATATAATAAGAAATTCTTCTCTTTTCTTGTCTTCAACAAAAAAACGAAGCTAAAATAAAATCTTGGTGATAAGTAGGAAAACGAGCAATGAGTTGTCAAGTCGGAATATTTCAAATTCCTTTCCTCTTTAGGTGCAACAATTCGATGTTTCTTCGGGGATAAAGGTAATAAATCCTCCTATAAGGTGTCGAATACGTCCTTGTGAGCATTCCATTGGCCTAACGATAAGTTCCGATTCCCTTGGCACGAGAATCGAGGCTTCTGCCGCTTTTAGAATTCGTCCATATTGTCAGAAAAGACCGGAGAAATCTGCATGCAAATGAAGAAAAGCATCTCCCTTGAAGAGGATAATGCGCCATCGGAGTTGTGTGTTTTGGAAAGAAAAGGTAGCTATTTTTCCTCGTGGGACGTTGCTCAAGAAAACCAAGAATAGTTGTAGTATCCTTATATTTCGCGACAAAAGAGATAAAGGCGTATGTTTTGGAAATAATGAGGTGATATTCATATACTTCCAGATAAATAAAGAAAAAGAAATATATTTTTAGAAATAATGAGGCAATATTCTCATACTTCGAGATGAAAGAGAAAAAGATATATATTTTGGAAATAATGAGGCCACTTGGTGTATAGACGGCAAAGGCCAAACCAAAAATAATATCAATAAGAAGAGCTTATTAATCATAAATACAAACCACAACTGAAGCAGATTCCCTGTGGTGATTTCCCATTCCTAAACACCGGTACAAACATATCAGTTACATTAAGGAAAAACAACAGTAGGTGCTGCCAATCAACTCAGAAGTAAAATTTGTTATTTGTTTGTGTAGCGGCCTGGAATCCAGTAGGAGGAATCTGTTTATAGAGACGAACTTGGCGACGGATATAAGGGGAGGAATGTTATCCCGACATGTCCCGCTGTCGTCCTTAAATTGAAGAAAATATAAGCGATGTTCTCCAGACAAT
>NC_051409.1:2840740-2840972 GCF_015228065.2 Penaeus monodon | reverse complement strand
GATTCTATTTTACTTTTACCATTTTAAACAGTAAAATGATTCCATTAAATAGAATTGTATTTAATGTTGTGCAGATCATCATCTCAACATGATAATAAGAGCGTTCTGGAAATAGCGCAGATAAGCAGTATAACATAAAATAGTATGCAAATCGTAGAACAGAAAATATGATACAAATAGTTTAATAGGGAATAGTATACAAATAGCAAAGTAGAGAATAGCATACAAATAG
>NC_051409.1:2840087-2840265 GCF_015228065.2 Penaeus monodon | reverse complement strand
ATCGCCCCAGGTAATAGTATACAGATCGTAAAACAGAGAACGTACTACGGAAATAGTAAAACATACAATAATACAAATAGTAAAGGAGAATATTATACAAATAATATAACTCAGAATAGTATATACGAGTAAATCGTAAAATAGGGAACTGTATATAAATAGTCGAATTGGGAATGGT
>NC_051409.1:2839626-2840047 GCF_015228065.2 Penaeus monodon | reverse complement strand
ACTGATAATAGTATACAAAAGATAAAACAGGGAATAGTATTTAAATAGTAAAAATGAGAACAGTATGTAAACAGTAAAACAGAAAACAGTACAAATATAAATATCAAAATAGAGATCAGTATACAACCAGTAGGTAAACAGCATAGTAACCCTGAGCAAAACACCACCTTGTTCTACACACCTGCACACTCGCTGTTCAGCTGGTTTGTCTCTCCATGGCAACAATGAACATCCCTTGGATTATGATGCTGAATTGTATTATTGCTTTTGATGATTTTGAAATACAATCTTGGGGCTGTTTGATGTATTGCATAATTCGTAGGTTGGTAAGAAGGCAGTGCCACGAGGGAGCATGTATTGTTTTGGAAGTATGGTCGCTGAACTGGTTCGCATATTCACTTTCTGAATTTCTCTCTTGATC
>NC_051409.1:2839170-2839502 GCF_015228065.2 Penaeus monodon | reverse complement strand
GACAGAGGGGGCGGATGCCATTAAGTCCTTTCTTGGGTTGCCTAATGTAGTAGTGACAAATACGTGGACACCTAATTGCTTCCATCACTGGTAATTATCAACACAATCTTTGTTGTTCCTGTTTTAGTTTTTTTCTGTCGAAGAGAATGATAATGTCCTTTAACAACGGAAAATCTGACTTAATGTTAGTCAAGGAACTTATTTACTTATATTTACTACTTGCACTTACGGTATTGATGGTGGGGTTGCGTTCTAGTGAAAGCAAGTTGGGATCCGTGATTATAATGGAGTGCCGGTAGAAAATTTTCTATTTATAGATCGCCTCCTATCGT
>NC_051409.1:2838561-2839017 GCF_015228065.2 Penaeus monodon | reverse complement strand
CCTTTCCCGTTAATTTTATCCATATGTCTAGCTCGTTTCCCATAAAAATAACCAAGCAGTGTTAATAGCTGCCTTGACCAATCATCCTTACCATAAGCCTGTCTTAATGCAATGAGCTGGACGCTGGTATACTACAGAAGTGCAAACTAAGTCATTTATAACCTTGTTCACTTATTCAACTGAACAATTATGTTGGCGTGTGACCTGGCCTTGAATAATATATAAAGGTATGCTGTATGTTATAATATATTTAGATTGACATGCACTGTTTTTATTTTAGATGGATCTATGTGAATATGAAACGTGTGACCTTTAAGGTACACCTAAAAAATGACTAGGAATAGGATTAAATTTTCGTTACGTTCAAACAATTCTCAAACATTTACTTTTCATGTTATAAGCATGATATTGCTTGAAAAACAAGTTATTAAGCTAAAATAAAACACACACACACAC
>NC_051409.1:2838046-2838272 GCF_015228065.2 Penaeus monodon | reverse complement strand
GAACATAAATAAGTGCTGTAAATCAGCCAGATCTTGACTGTTAACCTTTAAATCATCATAAATACTTACTAAAATTTGTTTATCCGATTTTGCACTTCCTGTTACACGCCCTCCGCACCTTTCATCTTTTTTTTTTTTTCTAATCTCGTTTCCCGGAAATCTGTGTTTCAGCACAGTGTCTGCGAAGTTATCTAAATTGAAAACGGACCTGAGGTACTTGAAGCTG
>NC_051409.1:2837602-2837805 GCF_015228065.2 Penaeus monodon | reverse complement strand
AAGAAAGAAAAACGTTAACGCGGCAACTAGACCTTCATCAAGTCCGTTTCGTGCCTGCAACTGCAATCGCGGTATCTCTTTCGTGCATGATGAAAGCGCTTGCACGGCCCACAGGTTTGCATGATAGGACATACATGAAAGCTATACTTTTACTTTCCATAAATAAACGTTATATATCTTCTGGGCGTAGGAGTATACAAAGT
>NC_051409.1:2837104-2837515 GCF_015228065.2 Penaeus monodon | reverse complement strand
CTTTCTTCTTCTTCTTTCTTTCTTTCTTTCTTTTTCCTTTTTTTCGTTTTCCTTTTTTTATGTGTTTATCTGATACGATACGACGCGCACAATAATATCACCAAAATTGTAAAGAAAGTGTAAAGAAATACTATATTTCCCACTTAATACGCTATATTCAAATCATCTGTTATTACGCACTTCAGTATCCATAATGTAGCAACGGACGAGCAAAATTATCGCATTCGTATAATTTTCTGCGGAAAACAAAACAAAAAAAATCGTGGAAATGACTTCATTGAGGCTTTTTTATGAGACTTTAATGCCGGAATAATCATGATTTAATGTTTTTTTTTTTTTTATTCCATATTAAGAAATGTAGCTTTATATCAAAAGGTACTTTCATATTGCAATATCCTATAACGTTATACA
>NC_051409.1:2836791-2836950 GCF_015228065.2 Penaeus monodon | reverse complement strand
AAGAAATGGCCGTATCAGAATTACCTTTCGAAGTACTGAGGTCATTGATCTAATAAAGATTATTATTAGTATAATAATCTTCGATATCTGCATTTTCATTCTTCTTGCTACTGCTCTTATTATCAGCTTTTAACTGATATTTAGTAGATATTTAAGATA
>NC_051409.1:2835451-2835671 GCF_015228065.2 Penaeus monodon | reverse complement strand
TTATCAGTACATATTATTATAATACATTATATTAAAATTTATATCAGTAATGCAATTATTATTTCTGTCATCGTGATTATTGCATTTGCCATTATCAAGATTGAATTTATTTATATGCTAATTAATATTACTATGAATGTCCTCATTATTAGTACCATGAATATCATCAAGATCGGCAATCGGTAACAATGCTGATTACATTTGTTTTGTCGTTGACCTT
>NC_051409.1:2835292-2835377 GCF_015228065.2 Penaeus monodon | reverse complement strand
TGTTTGATAGCTTTATTACCGCTTCACTATCTGTAGTTCGAATCTCTCACACAGTAAGTATCATAAATGTTAGCATCAATATTCC
>NC_051409.1:2834874-2835214 GCF_015228065.2 Penaeus monodon | reverse complement strand
TAGACTCCACCACGAGAATTCATCGAGACGAATGCAAGAGAAACACAAAGAAAAATAGCGACGGGAAGTTCATACATAGAGAGAGAACAGCCACTGGCTTGAAATTATCCAGGTGTCTTCAAATTATGCAAATAGCTTCACATTATTCAAGTGGCTTCAAAATTGTCAAAAGGACTTCAATATTAACCAAATGACTTAACGTCAGGTGAGTTCAAATTATACAAATGGCTTCACATTATCCAGGTGGCTTCAAATTAGTCGAATTAGTATGTTAATACACAGATGTTTCATAATCTTGCTTATATGGACAGATGTATGTATATATTTCTACATATGTAGT
>NC_051409.1:2834424-2834550 GCF_015228065.2 Penaeus monodon | reverse complement strand
CACCTATCATCATCGCCATTCTTGTTTCATAAACCGTCTCTATCACTGACACTGAAAGTGTAATGATGAAATCCATCAGATTTTGATTTCAAATGGGGAAAACATCGGGGCTTTGCATATTTCTAT
>NC_051409.1:2833861-2834106 GCF_015228065.2 Penaeus monodon | reverse complement strand
ACATACATTTCCTCCTGCCTACAACTCCCTGTAATCAATTTCATCCCTCATTATCCTTCTGAATCGAGCCACACTCACTTCAGATCGAATCCGCGTCCTTGCTCTTAAAACACGGCAGCATGACACGAGCTGCAAGACCCGGCGATAAAGAAGATTGTAAGAGCATTTTGCGTCGCTGCTTCTCGGAAATTTCTGACAAGGACCGCTATCTTGAAATTGGATTTGCCGGTAAAGTATTTGTTACC
>NC_051409.1:2833169-2833236 GCF_015228065.2 Penaeus monodon | reverse complement strand
GTAAGGAACATCGTTAGGTCGAGCTCGCGCTCTTCATCGAAAAGTCTATCAGAAAAAACAAAGAAAG
>NC_051409.1:2832993-2833108 GCF_015228065.2 Penaeus monodon | reverse complement strand
TTGGCTGTAAATTAACGTTTCAGGTGTTTCAAAAGTAGCTTCACATCCCTAGCCGTTAAATAACAGCGTATTAAATACTTTGTAAAGAACCAGAGTTTATGCACGAGGTGAGGAG
>NC_051409.1:2832668-2832798 GCF_015228065.2 Penaeus monodon | reverse complement strand
GGCGGGATCCTGGGAGGAAAGGGGGTTACTACTAGTCCAAAGCCCGATAGACTGACGGGTCCTTGACAGCAGCTTATCTGTCAACCCCATTTTCGGTGCTTTTGTCGCGATTTATTTAAAAAATCCTCTT
>NC_051409.1:2831771-2832473 GCF_015228065.2 Penaeus monodon | reverse complement strand
ATGCCCACATAAGAATCTAGAGAAAAACATTTTCACTGATAAGTTACACAAAAAAATCCTTCATCATTGGGCACTTTACCCTCTTAGATTCTCTTCACTTGTAGTTTTGGATTTCTGACGTTTCGTATATATTAATTCATCTCATTCTTCTTACCTTTCGTCCACATCTTTCCTATCGTTCAGCATTTTTTCTCCATAGAAATATCGCCTGTGTTCAGGTTATCCATCTTCCATGTATCATTATAACTTCATTTATTACATTAAATTCATTTTATTATAATCAAGCTTTATTATTCTTAATTTGAACTTGATATTCTTGATCGTGATAAAAACGTTTAGAACAGGGAGTACATAATGGAATCTCAAAACATGAAACAAATCTTTCATTTATTCAATAAAACAAGAAATAAAACAGGAATAGCAATAAAACAGGAAAAATAACAATAAAAGTAACCTGAAGATAACCACAAAATCGCAATAAAATGAACTCGAAAACCAACTATAAAAAGGTCACTCTAAATCCTCAAAAGTAAAAATTGTACGGAGGAAATCTAAAAGAAAGAAAAATCCCAAAGAAGCACACTACTTCATTAGAAACTAAGACAGAAAACAAAGACCGTCCCACCGCCTTACAACTCGTAGCATTACGACCACAACAAAGGAATCAAAGAACCATCTCTCTACTCCAAGTGCCGGGTCACA
>NC_051409.1:2831162-2831620 GCF_015228065.2 Penaeus monodon | reverse complement strand
TCCCATGATAAAAAAATGCTTGCTCGTAATAATATTAAAAAGAGAATTGAGAAAACTATAAAGGTAATAAACCGATTTTCAGAAGGGCAGAATGTGCTCTTATATGAGAAAAGTAAAGAGAAAACTAGAATGAAAGTCATAAAACACAATATAATAAAAAAAGAAATTACATTAAAAGGGCAAAGCCAATCACAATAGCACTCTTCCCTCTCCCTGCAGTTTCCTTAAAACTCTCGGCGACCGGCACTGACCACCTCGTGTTTTATCAGGGTGTGACCTGCAAGTTCTCTCCAGGTTCCTCCAATCGTTCTTCAGGCACTTAAATTTTTGTCAGGGTTCACTACTCTTTCAATTGCTCTTGTGATATTTACTTACACTTTCGTCTCTCGCAGCACACAGAATATATGAGTTTTACATCTAAATAGTTATCTTCAGTTTTAATCTTTATTTTAGAGGAT
>NC_051409.1:2830483-2830583 GCF_015228065.2 Penaeus monodon | reverse complement strand
TGACGCGATTCGGTAGCATGTGTTTGCGAATCTGATGTTTTTTTCTTTTTCTTTCATACGAGAATTAGCTTGTTCTTCTATCACACTGAAGTCCATTTTC
>NC_051409.1:2829574-2829826 GCF_015228065.2 Penaeus monodon | reverse complement strand
AGTCTTATTGAACAGGATATAGTTCATGTTTCGTATCTCTCTTTCATGCATCTTGATTACGGAATAAATTGACATATGTTGCATCGCAGAAAACACAAATTTATCACAATATTATGCTTCATTGTGGGCGAATGAATGCAATATTGGCCTGAAACTGCAATTAACATTTCGGTGTAACTGGGTCCTGCTAAATACTGTGTTTCACTAATGAATGAATTTGTCAAAAGCATTAATTTGTCGCTTTCAATCAAA
>NC_051409.1:2829258-2829377 GCF_015228065.2 Penaeus monodon | reverse complement strand
CCCAATATTAGCATTATTACATTATCTCTATCCTCACTAATGAGTTTAATGTCATAATTACTATGTCAACATTGAACATACTGAACTTTTTCAAAATATGTATCTAGTCATATTGCATT
>NC_051409.1:2828902-2829138 GCF_015228065.2 Penaeus monodon | reverse complement strand
TATAATAACTATTATTATCATTGTCATGAACCTTATTGGAGGAATCACCTGTACTTTTTACTACAGACGAGGGTTGTTATGTTCTTAATGGCTGGCACTTCCCTATGCATTTCATATTTTCTCCAGCAATTGTGTTGAATCCCATCTTGCTTTTTTTCAGAGTGAGGAGGGAAGGGTATTTCGTATTTAGGTTTTAGAAGCATCCTAAGATATACGTAATTTGAAGTGTATGTTTC
>NC_051409.1:2828394-2828542 GCF_015228065.2 Penaeus monodon | reverse complement strand
GGTACCCTGAACAACTTCTCTATTCTGACAATAGACTATTTTTTATCGATCTCTGCCACACACAGAGATCTGAGGCAAAATGGCCGATATTACGATGTTGAAGAAATGCTTGATCTCTCCATAGTATATTGTACAATGTAAAAAAGAA
>NC_051409.1:2828106-2828314 GCF_015228065.2 Penaeus monodon | reverse complement strand
ACATAAGACTACCCATTCAGAACACAGGTTACCCTCAAAACAAAACACCTTTTTCTCTTAGACGCATCTCAAGCAATTGCTCTCATCCCTCTCCATCATGCAACGGCCTTCGCCTCGCTCCTTGGTTCTCAACTTTTTCTATTCCGCGGCTCTCGACCAATATATAACGATCTGCCTGGCCCCGCTCAGTATCTAACCTCTTTTCAAA
>NC_051409.1:2827761-2827855 GCF_015228065.2 Penaeus monodon | reverse complement strand
CCTCTCTGTCAGCGAAGTTGTTGAGAAGTTCAGTTTGTTTGACTTCGACACTGAACTTCATCTTTGCTTTGTGTAACTTTGCTTGATAGAGTTT
>NC_051409.1:2827493-2827727 GCF_015228065.2 Penaeus monodon | reverse complement strand
TCGCAAGGGGAGAGGAAGGAGTTCTCTGAGATAAAGAAAGAAAAACGAAAGGTTTGGAGAGTTTTATTGGTCATACTGAATTAGTGCTTTCATCTTTCACTAATTAATATACTGAAATATAGATTTCTTTTATCAGATTTCTGTTTACATAATGATAATCTTTGATATAGATATCGTTGTTATCAACATATACGTTTAGCTTATGTGCCAAGCATTGCCATGACCAATTAAACT
>NC_051409.1:2827103-2827206 GCF_015228065.2 Penaeus monodon | reverse complement strand
GCACCTCGCTGTCTACAACACTGAAATCTACAAGTATATTTTCCCTATTCCCAAGATACCCGGATCCACACTACGCTGACGAAGTTCTGCTTTATCATGCTTC
>NC_051409.1:2826831-2826927 GCF_015228065.2 Penaeus monodon | reverse complement strand
CCCTCCTGTTTTGTATTCTCTGCTTGCTTGTCGTACTTTATTTCGATGATGGATGTTCGTTTCTCTGTGTTCAATGGTGTTATGGTGCATGCGCGT
>NC_051409.1:2826312-2826492 GCF_015228065.2 Penaeus monodon | reverse complement strand
TGCTGAAACCCATGAAACAAGTACCTTTCCCTTTGTCTTACGAATTTCAACGTATATATTCTAGACCAATTTGATGCCAATCCTAAAGCTTGGAAAGGCTTTCAGGTCTTAGGTTATCTGCCTGAATACCTTAGTGGACTGTATTTTTTTCTATGATTTATAATGACAAGAATATTGTCA
>NC_051409.1:2825735-2826129 GCF_015228065.2 Penaeus monodon | reverse complement strand
ATTGATTTAAAGTCAAGGTAACGCAAAGCAATAATATAATTGACCATACTTTTATAGCTACCATGATTATGATACATAGAATAAAACATATTACAAGAAGTTTTAAGTAATGATAGTATTAAAAAAACATCGACTTTGCATATACCTGGTTGCAGTTTTATGGATTTTAATCCTATTAGAATATTTAAAAAGGGTTGTCCTTATAAAGTTGGTGAAAGTCAGCTGAGAGAAAACCTTCAGTAAACAGAGAAGACGTGTTTGTGTGACGAAGAAGGACGAGGCACAAACAAGGGCGTGAGGGGAAGGAAAAAGATCGTAGGTCAGAGAATAAAAAAAGTTGCAACTTTTAAGCATACAGTTTTTCTCTTGATTATGATTTCCTATAAATGGTTGG
>NC_051409.1:2824926-2825276 GCF_015228065.2 Penaeus monodon | reverse complement strand
ACGGAGTTATTAACTGAATAGAAACTTCCCCTGATTAGATCTCGTAATATTTTGACATGACGATTCCTGACAGAGACATTGACGAATGACTGTAATGGAATATCACAAAAGCTGACATTTATATTACGGTGAATTTGGCTTCTGCTCATTACTGGGTTTCACTCCATACCAGGAATTAAATGTATAAAAAGTCATTCGCGAATTTCATTTAATTAATCTAGTTCTGCAAAGCTTACACTCACAAAAGGGGCCAATTAAATATAACTATGAAAGCAGAGTATGAGGATGATCATACTGGTGGTTATATGGTCATTATCACTATGCCTTGTCGTTCTCTTTTATTTTTTTTT
>NC_051409.1:2823242-2823689 GCF_015228065.2 Penaeus monodon | reverse complement strand
CACATATGGAGCTTTCATGGGCTATTGACTGAGAAGTTCCACGACAATTTTCAGCGCTAAGAGAGATAAAAAAGAATGGAAAGAGCAACCAAGTGCAATATTCTTACCTTAACATTTTTCTTTTCTAAAGAATAATCAATATTAGATGCAGTGAAAGCCAATTTAAAATTTACATTGGGATGAGCAACCAACAAAACACAAAATACTCTAGGAAAAAGTTATCGGTGTACAGAGCAACGGAACTGAACTTCAATTCGTGGTTTAAGATCGTCCGCTAAAGGGTTTGCGGAAGGGAAGATCGACAGAGGAAGCGCCAGGAGTGAAACGGGACTGAGGTGACCGAGGGACTGAACGCGGAGGATTTGACACCAGTAGGAGGAAGAAGATAACAGTGAAAAAACAGTTAAGCGAAAAAAGGTAAGAGAAAGAGAGGGAGATGGGGGTTAG
>NC_051409.1:2822234-2823051 GCF_015228065.2 Penaeus monodon | reverse complement strand
AAGTGAGAAAAAAATCTCAGCAGATACAGTGCGACATGAATGGTGGGCGGGACACAGAAGCGTCCTCTTTAAAATATGGGAGGAAGTTTTGTAAAGTCAACAGAAGGAAAATCTTTATTAAACAGAGAGAAAACGTACGGCTCGAATAGCGTGGTGTAAGGTGTGGCAAGCTAAGGTAAAAGGGACCAAGCTGAGGGAAAAGACTTGAAAAATATGAAAGAAAAGGAAAAGGTCTAGAAATGAGAGACTGATAGGAAAAATTGAAAAAAACATCGATTTTTTTCTCTTTGAGAATGAGATATGTGACAAACTAGGAGTAGGAGATAGGTGAATAATAATACTAATAACAGAAAAGATGAATAGAATAGCAAAAGATTTTTTTTTTTTTTTGAGAGAGAGAGATATGACAAACTAGAAATTACTAGATTAAACAAACACATCGATATTCTTTCTTTCTTTTTCAATAAAGAAAATGAGTGAAGAAGGAGAACATCTTGGTGATAAGTCAAAAAGGAAACGAAAAAGTTGAAAGCCATCTTCCGAATTGCTGAATATAGAAAGTTTCTGAATAAGAGGAGTGTTTAGAAGACCCATGGGGCCCCAAGACATCGCGAGGAAAGGGACAGAAGTGGAGGAGACAATGAATAGAGAAAAGAATCGATGACTGGAAAGAAATACCGACTGAAGGATAGGAAGTTTCGTTACAGAAGGATGGGTTTGTATTTGAACGATGGTGAATTCATTTAGAAGGCGAAGGGAGAAACACTAGTCAGAGAAAGGCTAACGTGCTTATAGGAAAAATAGAAAAGATATAATC
>NC_051409.1:2821126-2821329 GCF_015228065.2 Penaeus monodon | reverse complement strand
AAGAAAATGTATCATTCACTATATTAAGCTTGTACCTCTCCTGAATGCCAAATAAAACACCCACTCTAAAACCACAGAACTTACCGGACTAGAATAACTGAATCCTTAAAAGTCGTGTCGGAATGTAGAATTAATCAAAGCTTACATATCTTGCAATGAAATTGTTCAAAGGAGCGTGTCGATTTGATTATCGCATTGAGTTC
>NC_051409.1:2820904-2821045 GCF_015228065.2 Penaeus monodon | reverse complement strand
TCTTTATGTGTAAATACACTTATTTCTGCTGAATATAATACTGTATTCAAGTAAATATATATCGTTTACAAACTTTTACAAGACATTTGCTACATGTTTTCTTGTATAAACGTCTAAGCAAATATGAAGGGGCGAACTGAA
>NC_051409.1:2820264-2820876 GCF_015228065.2 Penaeus monodon | reverse complement strand
AATGATAACAGTGATAATGATAGTAATTATATATTAATGATATTAATGATACGAATGGTGATTATAAAGTTGTTATAAAAATAACTACTGAAATAATTATGAATCTAGCTAGCAAGACAAGGGACGGAGTAATGTGTTAAATGATTGTACATTCGTGATGATATTTAAATGTGTGGTTATGAGGAGGATGAAAGGAAATTTCTAGGGTCACATGAAGACGAAGAAGAGTGCAAGGCAGACGTAGAAATAATCACTAGTTTAAGGGGTCGAGTGGCTAATTGATAAAGATTTCACATCGTGAGCCGGGCGTGGAACAAGAGTGTAGGGAAAGAGAGAGAATGAGCCAGTAAATAAATTTTTTCAACATTGCAAGCCAGCTTTGAACATGTTTTTTTTCTGCAAGAAGTTGAAAAGTAAATGCAGAGAAAATGAACATAACAATATGCTCAGTAAATCACATACGAAGGTAAAAAAGGCACATCTCACACTCGACTCTTGCGAGCTCAAGATAAGTAAGGAAAGAAGTAATGAATTCAAAAAAGCTTTTCGCGGAAATCACAATCAAGAATTAAAAGCCGGAAATTTGAATAGGGATTTCCGACAGCCTAATCT
>NC_051409.1:2819919-2820233 GCF_015228065.2 Penaeus monodon | reverse complement strand
GCGAGAGAAGTGAATAGTGGGAGACGAAAATTGTACTGTACTATGGGATAGGAATTCATATAAAGAAGAGGCATAAAAAAAGACAAAATGTGGCGGAGGGACGAAGTAATGAAAACTGTAAGACTCTGAAAGAGAAAAAGAGAAAACGGGAGATGAAAAGAAAATAAATCTAAAAAGGAGAAAGCTGGTGTGATATCTGGGAAATGATGGGGATATTGGAGAGAGAACGAAAGTGAAAACACTGTAGGAGAAATAGCTCCGTCAAATTGGTATCTGTATCTTTATTCATACTTTAATCTGTCAGTTTATCTAAT
>NC_051409.1:2819613-2819722 GCF_015228065.2 Penaeus monodon | reverse complement strand
TTCTTTTAAAACTGACAGGCGTACTAGATTTTGCCAAAGCTTTTAAAGAAAAATTATTCTGGGGGTAAACCTGGTTGAAGAAGGCAGGCGTACATGATGCATAACCGAG
>NC_051409.1:2819470-2819554 GCF_015228065.2 Penaeus monodon | reverse complement strand
TAACCAAGCTTAACGGGAGCGATTCTGAATATGGTTGATCTTGTTGTCTCTTTTATCCGTGAGTTTATCTAAGAAATTTAAACA
>NC_051409.1:2819195-2819362 GCF_015228065.2 Penaeus monodon | reverse complement strand
ACCGATATTTCATCCTATTTATCAATAACATAACATCAACAACAAATCTCAAGGCTAGGATTTCAGTGATAATTCTACCTTGAAATACTTCTCAGCGTAACGGCTGCTAATTAGTCAATTAAGAGTCTCCACTTGCAACCCGCTCGTCAAGCAATGAATACCAATGT
>NC_051409.1:2818807-2818965 GCF_015228065.2 Penaeus monodon | reverse complement strand
TTTTAGGGCAAGAACGGCCGTTATACACGAACAGGATTCCTCGAGCAGTGGAGAACCGGTGCAATAAGGCGCTTGAGGCATTGCAATCGTGCACAAAAGCCACATAAAGGAATATGTGAGAGTGTAGGAGGAGGAAAATGATATCATCAAGTTACGTA
>NC_051409.1:2818319-2818567 GCF_015228065.2 Penaeus monodon | reverse complement strand
TTCAACGCAGCCACTTAAACGGGAACGAGTAGAAAGAACAAGCGGCACAAAAGGACGTCATTCATTTATGTAAATGTGTACGCAAAAGAGGGAGAGTAGTAATCGGCTTACTTTTATAGCCAAGCGCGCACGAACACAAATTCGTGTTAATATGTATATATGATTTACATTCATACGATTTGTGAGCCATTTGCCGCGGGACGAAAAAATAATCGATTGTTTTGCCCAGGTTTGATACGGAATTAATA
>NC_051409.1:2817856-2818222 GCF_015228065.2 Penaeus monodon | reverse complement strand
AATTAACCATACTACTTGATATAACGTAATTGTTTTCCATCATAATATGAATTATGATAACACACACTAAAACATTATATTACGTATAGTAAAGAATATCTTTTGCCTTGGATCCTTTTCTTACCGTTGAGAAAGACCCGATGAACAGTTCAAAGAAAGCTTGAAATTTTGTTCCAGGATCCTTCTTCAATATTTCCAAAGGGACGCCTTGTGTAGGAAACTCTTGGCAGAAACTGATTAGGCTGTTGGTCTTTTGAAAGAAGGATGCCCAGGCTTGCAAACTAAGAAGTTGGCATTGGTTGTTTGCCTTCAGAAGTTAGTTCGTTTGCTGATCACAGGGGCGAGAAAAGGGGTTAGAGCACATGC
>NC_051409.1:2816925-2817658 GCF_015228065.2 Penaeus monodon | reverse complement strand
CACGCAGAGCACAATATTTTAAATTTGTCCAACTGATATCCCTTTCCATGTAAACAAACAGTGCGCATTGCGATGCTCAAGAATCATATGTAGGTCATAGGGGGCAGCATAGTCGCGCGCAATTTTTAAATATATATTTTCGCAATGATCATGCAGTAATTTAATTTTTTTATCAATGTTTTATGCATCATATTACAAACATTATAATATAATCTTGGTTATGAAGTTTGTATATGTCATATTTTACATATCTTTTAATATTTGTAAGGTAAGTTACCAATTAAATATTGATTGTGGTTTAAATAAGTCGTACGCATTATCCATTGACTCCTTACTGTGCGAATAAGGCTGAAATGATCCGCATATAACTGCGAAATCATTTTTCGGTAAGTATATATGATATTAATAAAAGAATATATTTATAAGTCCCTACACTTGCCTTTGATTATTATAGGGTAATTTAAGATAGGTTTACAATTATTGATACTTTATGTAATTTAAACTATTCACACCAATATATTGAATTTACATTGAACTAATATACTATATTTTCAACAAGCATAGCTATACATCTTTTTTATTATATGTAAAATATATTGTGTACGCAAACTGTAATATTAAATATAATAAAAAATTATATGTCAATATTGTCTTCTTTCTTACATTAAAAATCATATTATAAATGCATTTACATTGCTAAGAAAAGTAAAGCTATAAATAAAATGCCGTAACA
>NC_051409.1:2816477-2816657 GCF_015228065.2 Penaeus monodon | reverse complement strand
TCCATGATGTACATGAATATGTTATAGTTATGTCATTATTAGTAACAATAATCTAATAAGTACACCGACATATATTTGCAACAACAAACTATATATTACTTTGATAAATTACTTAATAGTAATATATATTTCCACGAGGGTTTATTTTAGTTTCTCAAGTGCAGAACACGTCATTTTCGT
>NC_051409.1:2815939-2816296 GCF_015228065.2 Penaeus monodon | reverse complement strand
AGCTCAATTTACCCATACGCTACAACCAATCAGAAGTTACATTAGAAACACCAGCCAATGAAAATGAGTCTTACATAATCGAAGGCATATACGAAATGTCGTTCGGAAATATAATCGAAGCAAAAAGAGCCGAATTTTTGGGCAAATGTTTCGAATGTCGAATATTTTAAGGTTACTCATGATTTTTTGCATGATGACGAAAGAGCAAAAGCATTTCTCCGTCACCATGGAGTCTTGCCAACGTTTGTGGAGTGCCCTCATTGCAAAGTACCATGCAAACTCCGGGAGGACCGGCCAACTTGGTACTGCAGTAGGTGGACAAGAGTAAGCAAAAATAAACGCCGGCGGCAATGCTCT
>NC_051409.1:2814352-2815874 GCF_015228065.2 Penaeus monodon | reverse complement strand
TACTAACAAATTACATAAAAAAATTCCGAACGGATCTGCACGTTAAATATTTTTTAGTGTCGGGGACTATAAGGGCACATTTCTCGACAACTCGAGAATTTCGCCACGGAAGCTGCTTTTGTTCACCAATCACTTCCTGCACCACACGTGGCACCACCGGACAGTGATAGTGCCTCCACATATCACCAAAGACGTCGGTAGACTGGAGAAGCTTTTGCTCTGAGGTGACGGAATTCTGGCTCGGGAAGCAAGAACCCATCGGCGGGCCAGGGGTGGAATTCGAGATTGGCGAAACCCTGTAGGTGAGGCGGAAGTATCACAGGGGGAGGATGGTTCGTCAGGTATGGGTCTTCGGTGGGATAGAGCGGCAGTCGAAGAAGTTGTTTGTGATCCCGCTGGTAGATCCTGAGGAACAGGACAGAACCGTCGCTACATTAATACCACTCGCCCAGCGGTACGTCCGGGAAGGAAGTATTATTTTTAGCGACGGTTGGGGCGCATACAGCTCGCTTCAGGATCTTGGGTATTCTCATTATGTGATAAACCATAGTGAGAATTTTGTTGACCCCGACAACGCCAGGATCCATGCACAGACGATCGAGCGTTTGTGGAGGGACGTCAAGGGTTGGGTGAAGCGTTCTGGCATGCGTCCACAGTACTTCCACCAGTACTTTGCGAGGTACCTGTTCCTGCGCCAACACACCAGAACCCGCTTCCACGACTTCTTAATTTTGGTAATTATAAAGCAGTATTTGTTTTATTAAAAACCAGTGGTTTGCGTATTCAACATGTAATATATAATGTACGTAAAAGAATGTATATTTTATTTTAACGAAAATATATATTTGTTAATCAGGCTGGCCGGCTATATCTGCCGCAGTCGGAGAGTGGTAAGCACCACCGTACCCCAATCCCCATCGAGGACGATGACTGGGAGGACTCCGACGACCCAGACGAACCCAAGCCAGGCCCTTCAGGACACCGCCCGCCAGGCCCTTCAGGACACCGCCCACCAGCCCGGGACGCCGAGAGCCACACCGTCACCTCGTAGTATCGCAACCCGGTCTTGCACAACCACCATGAAGGTAATGAAAATATTAAATGTTTACAAACGCAGGTATGTGACGGTAGAGGGGAAATGTGATTTTGAACCGTGCATTCACTTATATCCGCATGTGTAAATAAGCCATATATGAAAAGTGTTATTTCATCAAGGTAAAAGATGCATACACCATTTGGCGTCAAGTCGCGATGTCAATAGAAAACAAATCGTCTGAAATGTGGTTAGTCTAAATATTTGCAAATCACGTCCCATATTATATTGAGTTACGAAAAAGGAAATCGTGTTATAAAACTCGAAAGTGTTCGTTACATAGTGTTTTCTTAATTACGTAAATAAGTTACCAATACAAGAACAAAGTTTAAACCATACAAGGTTTCACTGTGGCCATAAGCATCCATCAACTTGTATAGTTATTGCGTAATGTTAGAAACCCACGTACTCCTTTTTTGCTTCCGTTTA
>NC_051409.1:2813697-2813837 GCF_015228065.2 Penaeus monodon | reverse complement strand
CTGCCACAATTAAACGGAATAAAATCACCGATTCCTGTCACTAACAGAAAAACCTGTCATTTACATTCAATTTATATTTGTCATTTTGTTTCTCAGTTGGACATGATACCCACTACTGTTCATGGCAGTGTGTGTGCATA
>NC_051409.1:2813353-2813633 GCF_015228065.2 Penaeus monodon | reverse complement strand
TTCACCCACGTCCCTTAACCAGCCAAGCTTCCTCCGCTCAGCCAGGCTCTGCTCAGCATCCGATTACGACCTCTCTCTCTTCAATCTTTATTCCCACTAATCCAACAGTTTCATTTTCCTCTATTTTGCTCATCCGGCCATTCCTCCCTTCCCACGACGACGCCCAAGCACAGATCAGAATCCTGGGATCCGTGCTTCCGCCTCATCCAATTTCGCTGCGTGCGCCTCGTCTTACCCAAACGCGGTCTCGCGGCGGAGGCGAAGCTCACCCGGAAACGCC
>NC_051409.1:2811237-2811397 GCF_015228065.2 Penaeus monodon | reverse complement strand
TGAAAAAAAAAATCAAATGCTTTAATCGCCCCCATTTAAGTGCACTTTGCGACCAATAACCTCTTCTAGCGTTCACGCTTTTCCAAACCATCTCCCACGTAACGTCCGGGTGTTCGTAGCTGTGTCCTCGTTTTTCCTCTTCATCTCCTCGCTCATTTCT
>NC_051409.1:2810972-2811172 GCF_015228065.2 Penaeus monodon | reverse complement strand
AGTCCGCTTTCGCATGGGCGTGCGTACTCGGGACGTGACACAGCACTTTTTCCACTCTACACCGGAAACCCTGTTAATTGTTGCAAACCTTACTTTATCTTCGTTCTTTACTTTATTTTTTGTTCATTGCTAATATTGCTTTTTCACGTTTTATAGCGAAAGCCGTTTTCCTTACGGAGGATGAATAAAATGCGCTTAGT
>NC_051409.1:2809942-2810326 GCF_015228065.2 Penaeus monodon | reverse complement strand
CCAGCGCGCAGAAACAAGTGAATATAACGAGACCCGAGCCGGCTTCTCTGGAGGGCAAGCAATTAACTGGGAATCAACGGAAATTATTTTTCGTGTGGATTTTTGTGTGCTGGTGGGAAGGAAATCCTGAAATATGATTATATTTAGAACAAAGAATACAAAAGAATCATTTCATTAACATAATTTGAAATGTACAGTTTTATCTGAATAATCTTGCATAGCCAATTAATTAATATTGTTATTTATTTATTTTCAATGTAATTGCCATAATTCATCATCCTTAAGGTACCACATTTTAGAGACAGAAAATGTTCATCGTGAACCATATATAGTTCCACCATACTAACCTGTTTTTATTAATGAGCTTTCTCGGGTTATTCAATG
>NC_051409.1:2809424-2809794 GCF_015228065.2 Penaeus monodon | reverse complement strand
CAATTAATTTTATTTTTTGTTTACCTGAATTTTTATTGCCACACTTTTTATTGGTTCGACCTTACTTGTCCTGTTTATTTTTTTTTTCATTTTTACCTTATAGTTAGTAAATTTATTTCTCCAACATGTCATTTGTCTATTTCGCTTTTTCATGATTTATCCTTTGTCTCCTTCAATTATCAATCACGTATCCTTTAAGTCACACCCTCCCTGAATACTGAAATTTACACATTATCCATCCCTGTTCTTTATTCAACAAGTTTGGAAATGCTAATGTACTCTGCATTTTACAAAAGCTAGCAAGCTCACTATCGTATCTGCAACAGGGAGTCGAGTCGAGAAGATTTCTGTTAATGAACTATTTTTACTT
>NC_051409.1:2808812-2808918 GCF_015228065.2 Penaeus monodon | reverse complement strand
TTTCCACCATTTTCTTCGTAGTAAATTAATATTGATTAACTACTTTTTCACGTAATAGTGCTTTGATCACGTCAGCCTGGTGATACTTTCTTACCTGTTTATTCTT
>NC_051409.1:2808363-2808650 GCF_015228065.2 Penaeus monodon | reverse complement strand
CGTGCGCGCGTGCGTATAAATATATCTATTTATTTGAGAATTGAGAGAAATTACCTGTTGCATACAGGATTTGCCAGTTGTGATGCGTATGAGATTAATTACTAGATTCGAGTATTAATCAAGTCTGGGCGAGATCCGTGACAGCAATATGACATATACACGTTGGCGGAAAACCATCTTTAGGGCAATTACATTAAACGCATCGCGTGCGTTCTAGAAAAGAAAAAAAAGAAAAAGATAAGAAGAAAACCACAGTAAGAAAACAAACAAAGGGAATGAGAAAGAAC
>NC_051409.1:2807522-2808294 GCF_015228065.2 Penaeus monodon | reverse complement strand
CATATAAAAAGGTGAATAATTTCTTATCATGCTTTCTCATCATGTCGATTATGCTTTATTCTAAATATTAACTGACACTCAGGAACAGCTGACTGGCAAAAGATAAGGCAGCTGACATTCCAGGCTATTCCTAGTTAACAGGCCATTCCAGAACATTCCTATTTCTCAAACCATTCCAGAACATTCTTATTCTACAGGCCGTTGACATTCCTATTCCACAATTCGTTCCAGGACATTCTTATTGCACGGGCCATTCCAGAATATTCCTATTTTACAAGCCATTCTAGAGCATTCCTATCCTACAGGCCATATCTATTCCACAGGTCATTCTAGAGAATTTCCATTCCACAAGCCATTCTAGGACATTCCTATTCCACAGGCCATTCCCATTCCACAGATCATTCCAGAAACTTCCTATTTCACAGGCCATTTTAAGACATTCCTATTCCATAAGCCTATTTATCTGAAACGAATAACAGATGTAGCCACACTGGTATTTATCAAACACTTATACTCAAAAAAGTATAGGTGATTTACTCTTACAGAAATATATTTAAATGCCAATCAACCGAAGCAATGGACATTATATTCAAACTAAGAGAAAACAAAATATCTATGGCCTTTGCGCAGTCATAAGAAACATCGCCTTGGGAAGCATAATGAAGCTAATCTGTGCTAAGATTTTCCTTCCTCCTTTCCACGGAAGCTAATCATTGGCCCTCCGAAGCCTCGTTCGAACCCCTGACGCTGTCTCGCCTTTTTGCCGGGAGTC
>NC_051409.1:2807201-2807421 GCF_015228065.2 Penaeus monodon | reverse complement strand
TATTTATTTATTTGTCGACTGATTATATCTCGAATTCCAGGAGTCTAATAACAATTTTACTGTATATTTTGAATGTAATTTTATCTCAAGTACCGGGAGTGCCCTCGCCTGAACCCCGTCTCGGCGATCGGTCTCGAGGCCCCGAAGCGGGCTCGGAGTCCAGAGCCAGCGACCGATCTCGCCCTCCGAGCTTTGCACTGATTGGTGCTGGGTCGGGCGG
>NC_051409.1:2806504-2806929 GCF_015228065.2 Penaeus monodon | reverse complement strand
TGGCATGAAATAAAAGACCGAAAAATCAACGGCGAAAGAAATATAAATATTTAACAAAAATGGCGTGAAAAAAATCTATAGCTAAAGTGTTGAATTCCCAATAAGTTGAACACAGAGGTTTAAAAGTAAATGCAATCGAAACTAATGAAGAAGAAAAATCAACGCGCAAAATGCAACATTCACTAAGTGTGTAAATACAAAGAAATTGTACCGATTGTTTCTCAAGTTAGGAGCAATTTGCTGTCCTTTTATTTCGATTGTGTATTGTGTTAAAAGCAAAATATACACTGGAACAATTTGGTATTTGCAATTATAAGAAAATACGTAAAGCGGATATCAAAATGTAATGAAGGAAATGACAAAATAGAGGAAAAACACAGAGGACAGTGATGATGAATAGACAGAATATGATAATTTTTGGAGGA
>NC_051409.1:2805455-2805628 GCF_015228065.2 Penaeus monodon | reverse complement strand
TTTCGATACAAATATAGGTGTCTATGTAAATAAAAACTCGCGAGGGTCCGTTTGAAATCTTGCACCTCAAGAGCGAAAACAAATATTGCTTCAAGATATCAGAATCTCTTTTTGGGAGTGCCAGGGATCTCAGAAGCCCTATGAAATGAGTTTTATTATTGATCAAATAAGTA
>NC_051409.1:2804437-2804639 GCF_015228065.2 Penaeus monodon | reverse complement strand
TGGTAATAAAAATTATATAATTATCCATATGGGCCAGTTATTTTTTTATCATTTACCAATAACACTAATGTTTAATTTAAATTCATCCCGATAGTGATTTACACCACAGTGTATTAATACACCGCTGTTCCGAATTTAATAAAACCTTAACAAATACTCGAATTAAATAATTGATTTTAATGACTTTCATGGCCAACAGGTA
>NC_051409.1:2802949-2804356 GCF_015228065.2 Penaeus monodon | reverse complement strand
GAGAGAAAGAGAGAGGAGAATGACGCAGAATACCGATGCCTCTCTCACTTTACTCCCGTTTTTTAGTTATCAAAGCCAATTTACCTTTAAACACAGTGGTTCCCTCCCAACCAATGGGGTTTACAAAGGCTCGGGGGAAAATAGTGTAGGCCAGTTTGTTAGATGTTTCTTCATTGTTCGTCCTAAGAATATACTATGATACCGTGTCTGCAGGGAAAGTTGCATTAAAAAAGACAAAACATGTAAATAATACTTGTACAGATTATTGAGCAATTGGTGTTGAGAGAGGCGGGGGTCTAATAAAAAAACGCTGTTTAACACCTGCTTGTCTAAATATTATAAAAGTAAAATACCGCGATAAGAAGCAACCGAATTATACAAAATACATAACAAATGGCATAGCAATCATATGATAGGTAAAAATATACATACCTGGGACTGGCTTCAGTGTAATGCCAACAGCCATGTTGGGTGGGTGACCAGGGAATTGACATTAGTTTACACCCAGTAAATCCAACAACCAAACCAATATCACGGCCTTTATAGCGACAACAAAGTAGTACATTTTTCTATCGACTTTCCCTCATGCGCGTAGATAGGTATTACGAAAAAGGGAATTTCGTTGCAGGCCAATTCTGTATGACGTGTCTTCCTTTCGATTTAAATCTTTTCAATTAAGTCCATAATGTTAATGATTGGCTGGCCAATTAAGCACTCAACGCACACTCGACCTTAATTCCGCCCACCTGTGTATAACTACTATCGATAATGATAGCAGGAATATAATGGCAATATTAACGATAGTTAGAAATGTCAGTTGATCAAAGAGTGATACATACACGGGCAAAATAATTATAAACATTAGTACGTAAACATAGCTGCAAGTGTGCATAGAAAGATAAAGACATAAATATATGGATAGAAAGACAGATAGGAAGACGGTGGATAGGCAAATAGATAACTGTGAATAAGAAAACCTTGTTGATACATACATAAAACAAGACTATTCATATTTCGATAATCTTGGCCGTATTACCCGTATTCGTAAGTTCCATTACTATGAAACTAATCTCAGCACCCATTTTTCCCTTCCACTTTTTCACGAAAGCTGATCAGTGGCCCTTCGAAGCCTCCTCCGAACCCCCGAGACTCAGAAGTCGAACAGATTGAACTCGTAGATTAGACAAGCTTTTTTTTTTTTCGAAAACTTTTCTGTTACTGTTTTGCATCAAGAAAAGAAAGAAGGGAAAATCTTTTCAATCTTGCTCATTTATTGTATATGTAATTGTCAAGATTTAGTAAACATTACCGTGAACAAAGTGTAGGCCTGGAAGAAATTTTGTAATACAATAAAAGGGAAATTTCCAATCCCATTCAGACAAAAAAATACTTTATTTAAATGGATAT
>NC_051409.1:2802607-2802839 GCF_015228065.2 Penaeus monodon | reverse complement strand
TTAAACACACACACACACCAAGACGTCAGTCATTTCATCCCCGCTGTGTATCACGGCAATAGTCGTTATCTTGCTGACTTTATGGTATAAAAACAGTGGCAGTTCTCTGGTCACTGGTCTGGTCTCCTCACCTGATTTAGGCTGTGATATATTTCCAAATATGTTACTGGTATACCCATGACTTCCGTGCCATATGTTCTACCCTTTATAAAATATACTTGTTTATTCCATT
>NC_051409.1:2802207-2802409 GCF_015228065.2 Penaeus monodon | reverse complement strand
CTGATATTTTCATTGCTGTGACTTCCATTCTTCAGTTTTAATGCTTCGTGAAAGCAAGTGTTGACTCGTGGCTTTGGTTTCGGTGAGTGCTGTATGCGGGGAAAGTTGCCTGAGGAATGAGGTGCCCGTCCTCGGCACTGAACAGCAGTCGATGAAACGTCTTTTAATGAAGTTCTAAATATGTATATTTATTTTAAAATGG
>NC_051409.1:2801612-2802130 GCF_015228065.2 Penaeus monodon | reverse complement strand
CCCTTTAACCTTTTATTCAAATTGCTTCTCTCAAGTTTAAACAAGAACTTAATCCACCCAAAATATCGGCAATTATTAAGAGAAATCTCGCAAGCCAACCATGGCAAATCCGCAACAGAAAACGGGATTTAACATAAGACCGACAAACACGCCTCAGTTGACGTGAATTTCGGAAAAGCTTAATAAATCTTACTTTTTCTTAATTTTTTAACCGTTTTTTGTGCGAGTTGGCAGCATCAAACTAGACAAAAATCGGTAAACATTTAATAGAACACGAACAGATAGAAATCGTGGAATAGACAAGCTTTTTCGAAAACTTTTTCTGCTATTGTTTTGTATCAAGAAAAGAAACAAGGGAAAATCGTACAAATCTTGCTCAAGGATCATATATGTCATTGTGAAGATTCAGTGAGCGTAACAGTGAACAATGTGTAGGACCGACACAATTTTTAAAACAATACAGGGGAAAACTTCCAGTAATATTCACACACACAAACAAATGTACTTAACTTAAATGT
>NC_051409.1:2800981-2801213 GCF_015228065.2 Penaeus monodon | reverse complement strand
CAGAAAAAAGTCTAAAAGTAACGTCAGTCATTTCATCTCCGCTGTGTATCATGTTAATAGTCGTTAGCTTGCTGACTTTACTAATATAAACACCGTGGCAGTTCCCTGGTTACTGGTTCGGTCTCCTTACCTGATTTATGCTGTTGTATATTTCCAAATGTTACTGGTCTACCCATGACTTCCGTGCCATATGTTCTACTCTTTATAAAAATGTACTTGTTTGCCGCAGTCG
>NC_051409.1:2800542-2800762 GCF_015228065.2 Penaeus monodon | reverse complement strand
GGTTTGTATACTGTTATTTTTATCGCTATTACTTCTATTTTTCAGTTTTAATGTTTCGTGAAAGCAAGTGTTGACTTGTGGCTTTGGTTTCGGCGAGTGTTGTATGCGGGGAAAGTTGCCTGGGGAGTGATGTGCCCGTCCTCGGCACTGAACAGCAGTCGACGAAACTTGTCTTTTAATGAAGTTTAAATTCTAGAAATGTTTACAGTGGTTTCCTTTA
>NC_051409.1:2800152-2800386 GCF_015228065.2 Penaeus monodon | reverse complement strand
AATTCAAGTTTCTTCCCAATTCGCGACACAGCCTTAATATTCCATTCCCTTTTTTTTCTTTTACTCCCCCCCCATCCCCACCCCACCACCCCGGAACTCTTCTCGACTGCATCCGACCTCAGCGGACTCTACTGAACCTGGAAGTTGGCATCGGTGTCCAGATGGACTAAGCTTTGCGTGGACTTCCCTCGGGTCAGGCAGGCGGCCGATGGGAAGGACTCGTCTCGGCCGCTC
>NC_051409.1:2799371-2799844 GCF_015228065.2 Penaeus monodon | reverse complement strand
CGATCATAAAACAGAAAAAAAAAAACACCTGGGACTGGCTTCAGTGTAAAGCCAACAGCCATGCCAGATGAGTGACCAGGGAACTGCCGTTAGTTTACACCCAATAAATCCAACAACCAAACAAATATCACGGCCTTTATAGCGACAACAAAGTAGTACATGTTTCTATCGAAATTCTCTCGTGCGTGTAGATAGGTATTAGGAAAAGGGGAATTTCGTTGCAGGCCAATTCTTTATGACATATCCTCCTTTTCATTTGATTACATAATATTAGTGATGGGTTGGCCAATGAAGCACTCAATGCACATAAAATCTTTGATTCCTCCCAGTGTAATTGTTCTAATAACGGTAATAACAGGAATAGCAATATTAACTGTAATTAGAAATATCAAGTGCTCTTTCAATAATACATATATGGAGAAAATAATTTTGAATATATTATTATACGTAAACATAGCTGGATGTGTACTTTT
>NC_051409.1:2799135-2799200 GCF_015228065.2 Penaeus monodon | reverse complement strand
CCTTAGTCTTGGTGCCCAAAGCCGTCATTCTGTCCTTGTATTTACCCTTCTGAACTCCTGATGGC
>NC_051409.1:2798663-2798849 GCF_015228065.2 Penaeus monodon | reverse complement strand
CAGAAATACATGTAACCAATCAAATACAAGATATTCAATTGATGTACTTGTATTATTGATTTATTACTGTCATAGACGATATCTCTCATTGTATCTTCGTTGAAAATACAAGAAACCGATTATTATTGTCATAGATGATTTTTTTATTGTATCTTCGTCGAAAAAAAAACAGTCACAGACAAGAGC
>NC_051409.1:2798439-2798545 GCF_015228065.2 Penaeus monodon | reverse complement strand
TAACTTCTCTTTGCTTGAAGTTGCGTTCGGGAAGATAGTTTGCTCGTCTTGAGATGGAGACAGACTTCCCAGGAGAGGATTTCGAAGTTTACTCAAGACAATTCAG
>NC_051409.1:2798109-2798173 GCF_015228065.2 Penaeus monodon | reverse complement strand
TGCCAATATTTGAAAGAGCTATACTTGGAATAATTATACGGAAATAGATAAAGAGATTGGCCCA
>NC_051409.1:2797554-2797621 GCF_015228065.2 Penaeus monodon | reverse complement strand
TAAATAATTATTTGTTCCAGATGAATTTCCAGAAAGTGAATAGAGAAGTCTGTTTGAAATCCATGGC
>NC_051409.1:2797244-2797501 GCF_015228065.2 Penaeus monodon | reverse complement strand
GATTTCATACAAAAGCGACGTTGAAAAAGAACATGAAAGGCAGAGAAAGTGGGCCAATTAGACGAGTGTCAGAGGCCATTTTTCGCCCATTCTCATCTCAATTGTGTTCATTGTGAAATGTAGAAAAAGTATGATATGTTGCAATGATTACTGTGTTGAAGTGAAACCGTTGAATAGATATATAAAAACGAAATTTAAATAAAAAGCAATGAACAATGTAAAAATGTAATACAGAACCTTGGGAATGAATAAATTTT
>NC_051409.1:2796263-2796444 GCF_015228065.2 Penaeus monodon | reverse complement strand
TCTACATTTTTCCTTGAACGATTTTCCGCACAGCATTCGCTCCCTAACAAACTGCGCGAATGAACGACTCCTAATACCCACCTCCGCCTCTGTAATCTTTACTTAACAGGGGAACTGAAAAAAATCTAAACTCTTTTTGTCCAAAACTGCCTTGTCTTCGTTATCGGATATATTCCATTAT
>NC_051409.1:2793589-2793759 GCF_015228065.2 Penaeus monodon | reverse complement strand
ACCTTTTTCTTCACAATACAAAGCAGAAAATAAAACTGGCAAATTGCTTCTGATAAAGGCTATACTGTGCACTTTCGCCGCAGTCTTGCTTTTATTCAGGATTATACTGCGTGTGTTTATTTTTCTGGCCTTTCTTTTCCTCAACTTGTGTTCAGGGTCCGTTGAATGCT
>NC_051409.1:2793124-2793324 GCF_015228065.2 Penaeus monodon | reverse complement strand
AACTTGAACGAAATCGTTTCCAGAGAGCCAATCGCTTCCCGCAGCCTCTCAACATGCGATGCCCGATTGACCAACCCAGCAGCAAAGTGCAAAGTTCAGAGAGTGAGAGTCTACGGAAAGTTTATAGGCTCTGGACAGCAAGGCCGACGCCTGGGCTTCAGGAGAGTTCGCTGAAATCTGAATCAGGCGAGAAGAGTCCC
>NC_051409.1:2792240-2792863 GCF_015228065.2 Penaeus monodon | reverse complement strand
CATGTGTAGTCGTGTTACATTAATCTCTTTTTTACTATAATTATATCTTCTGACCCTTTTTTAGTAGCAGTATTACGGTTTCTTTCTTTATTATCGCAATTAACAGGATTACCATCTTTAGAAGGGAAGACTATATATATACACACGCCTCTGTGCTTACTGAAGAAACTGTTAATTAGTCTCATGAAATGTTAAATCCCTGCAGGATTAAGTGAAAAAGACAGTCATCCAAAAGGAACTCATTTGCTAGGAAATTTATTTTTCAGATGCCGATAGACAGGCACGAGGGATAGGCTACGTAGCAGAATCTGCTGTTTTATAGCAGTTATTATTATCATTAATCTTTTGAAGTGTTAAATCGCTGTTGGATTAATTGAAACAGGACGCTTCGCTATAAAGGAAATACATTTTCAGATACCTATCTGCACACACGACGGGAAAGTCACGTAGCAAAATCTGCTTTTTTACAACTGCTATTTATCACTGTGTTATTTGTCTGTTGGATTTATTGTTGTTAACCAACGGCAGTTCCCTGGTCACCCACCCATATCTCTCATTCTTATTTTTTAATTTTATATTCGCTGTAAACTTTGTTATAAACTTCCAAATTCATTTAGTCACGG
>NC_051409.1:2791934-2792023 GCF_015228065.2 Penaeus monodon | reverse complement strand
GGGTTAAAAGGTCGACCAGGCTTTGTCAACCGTGGCATGGATTTGGACATGAGGGAACCACATTTTGTAATTTGATACTTTTCGTTAAT
>NC_051409.1:2791448-2791562 GCF_015228065.2 Penaeus monodon | reverse complement strand
GATGTTCGTTTTAGCAGTAAAAGAAGTGACAACTACATATCGTACATTTTATACATAGCATTAAATTAATTACATAAGTATCAATCAAGATTTGATGAAATTCTGAATAGCAAT
>NC_051409.1:2790906-2791020 GCF_015228065.2 Penaeus monodon | reverse complement strand
AAGAAAGATAAGACTACAAGCAAATAAAATAATGCATAAATAAACAAATACAAAAATAGTATTAACTCTTTCTATCACTGATATTCTTTACCTCTGTTTCAGCTATAAAGCTAT
>NC_051409.1:2782631-2783031 GCF_015228065.2 Penaeus monodon | reverse complement strand
ACATTCCCTTTCGTTATTACAAGGACGCCATTTTTTAAATATCTATTCTCCTGCTTAGTTTAAAATTCAGATACCCGTTCCCTATATATTTACTTTCGATATGCAATTCCATTTCAATATATTTTCTTCCCCAAGCCCCTTCTCCTTTTTATACAATGCAGAGCGGAAATAACAATCGTTGACAAATTGCTTCTGGCACATAAAATTGGCACGCTTTCTCGGTTTCCATGCCCTTGCTGAATTTTGCAGAGTGTGTGTATGATTTCCAAATGGGTTTTCCTTCCTTCGTCTCGATCGACTTGACTTTTGTGGCAAGTTCCGTTCTCAGCTTCCGTGGAAGTCATCTGGAGCTGATGGTTCTTTCCCGTGTCGTTTTTTTCTGATGGCTGGGATATCGATA
>NC_051409.1:2782053-2782312 GCF_015228065.2 Penaeus monodon | reverse complement strand
CAAAAACCCTTCAAGAGAAGTGAAATCGACCCGGTCCCTCTCCAACACGCGCAGGCCGGCAGCTCGACCCGACGAAAGTGCGCGGAAAATTTTCTTAAAGGTTCTGGACAGCAAGACCCAATTTCGGGCTCAGTTGAGTTCGCTGAGGCCGGATTCCGTAGAGGAGCCCCGGGGGATGGGCTCGTGAAGAGAGGAAGCGAGAGGGATGAATGGGGTATCAGTTTGCGTGCTGGGAGTCAAGGAAGGAATTCGAGGTACA
>NC_051409.1:2781272-2781527 GCF_015228065.2 Penaeus monodon | reverse complement strand
GACGAATTAGCTTCGGTACAGCTCAAGGAGGACCTTTTAAAGACTCAAGGAGGACCTTTTAAAGTCTCGAGTAGTATTTTATCTGAAATGCTGAAGATGATATAAAGGAAGAAATAGAAGATAATGTAGGGCATTAATGTAATCATATCGACGTTTCTTCTATAGTTGAGTCAAACTAACAAAATATTTACTAAAAACATTTTCGGGCAAGTGGCCTGCTGAATACCCTTTGGACACACGTACCCTGGGTTACGA
>NC_051409.1:2780849-2781157 GCF_015228065.2 Penaeus monodon | reverse complement strand
TGTGTCATCCCACGTCGAGCTGAGGGTCAAACCCAAGTTCTACCACAGGAATTGGAGCTGATGTCTCCTATCCTCTCCATCTTTATTCTCTTCTCAAAAAATCTCGGTCGATAAGCGAGCGCCTTCCTCCTCCGCCAATTAGCTGCACCGCCATCATGCTAATTAAGCCTAAATGATAATCAACGTGGAAATGGTACGGGAAAGGAAGGGAACTTTAAAATCGGGGAAGAATAACACATAATGCCGTGTGGTAATTCAATTTCATGATTTTTTAAAAAAGATTAATTAAGCCTTTTGGCGCAAAAAAA
>NC_051409.1:2780580-2780760 GCF_015228065.2 Penaeus monodon | reverse complement strand
TTATGGCAAGGGAAAAGACAATCCAGGCGACGGATAATCCAACCATACAGCAAGTAATTGAATTTCAGAGAAACGTTTTCGTCCTTTAGAGATTGTAATCTACAGGTTGCATAAAAGTGACCATGTAAACATTAAAAGACATTAAGTGTTTATTTCTCCATATGATTTCTTATCCGTTTA
>NC_051409.1:2779965-2780281 GCF_015228065.2 Penaeus monodon | reverse complement strand
AATATTCGTCGCTTGTTGACAAACCGGGTGGCAGTTCCCTGGTCACGGATGCGCTTTGTTCATTAGATTTACGCAGCAACATGTTTTCAGATATATTATTGATCTGTCTTTGACTGCAGTGCCATTTGTTCTACACTTTATAAAATGCATTTATTTCCCGCGCCGGCAGGCCATCACTCTTGTAATTTTTATTGCTTTAACTTTTATTCTTTTTATGGTATTGAAGTTAAATCGTCACATGGTTTCAGTGGGTATTGTATGCGGGATAAAGGTATTTAGCACAGGGCAGCAGCCGGTGACACGTTGCTGTTGTTTT
>NC_051409.1:2778442-2778788 GCF_015228065.2 Penaeus monodon | reverse complement strand
CCCAAAATATTTTCCAGTGTACATCATAATGGGCATACTCCTGTTAAATTGAATATTTTCCCAAAACGAAACTCGTGGCCACATTCCACTCGCGCTCCGCTCACGTTCCCCAGAGCAAAATGAACGGGTTTCTGAACAGCTTGAACAATTGAACGCCTTTTGACATCTTCCTCCGGGTTTGCGGTGTTTACTTTGAAAGGGAAGAGACAATGTCTTTCGGCTTCCTTTGTGTGCAGGACAATTAGACAGATTTCCCTCGCCCACGTTCCGTAAAGAGGTTAATGGAAGCCTAAGTTTTTATTTGGATGATAAAAAGCTATTGATCATATATTTTTTCGCGTTTTTT
>NC_051409.1:2778008-2778404 GCF_015228065.2 Penaeus monodon | reverse complement strand
TATTTATCTCATTTGATAATGATTATTGTTCTTTTTTCCCTCTTCCTTTGGTCTGCCATTTCTTTGTTAGTTATCATTTAGATGTCTGTTTGGTATATCAGTTAAATTCAATATGCTTTATGCTTCCAATATATGTCTTTTCTTCTTATCCTACCAAAGAGGAAATAACAATTCCGGACAAACAGCTTCTGATATGGATGAGAAGTGAAGCATTTTCTTCCCACTCAAGCTCTTGTTGGTCGATACTCTTTATATCATGATTTTCATTTGGCACTTCCTTCTTGCGTTTCGACTGTCCTGAGTTTTAAGCAATTTCCATCTTCAGTTTTCGTGGAATTCTTTGCGAGTAAATGATGGTTCGAAATAAAGATCTTTTCAGCCAAACCTTCCCTTTTC
>NC_051409.1:2777792-2777864 GCF_015228065.2 Penaeus monodon | reverse complement strand
ATCATATTTGATAAGTAAGGAAGGATTAAAAAATATAATTGGGATTATGCTGAGTTATTCTGCGTCTTTCAT
>NC_051409.1:2777487-2777652 GCF_015228065.2 Penaeus monodon | reverse complement strand
TTCTAACTCGAAAGGCAAGAGGAATGAGACACAAATGATTACATTTTGTATATCTGTTGGCCATGAAGCTCATTAGAATTAATTACTATATTGGAGTATCTGTCAAGGTTTTATTAAATCCGGAACAGCAATATGGTGATATTAATACACTGTGGCGGAAAACAC
>NC_051409.1:2777364-2777441 GCF_015228065.2 Penaeus monodon | reverse complement strand
AAACAGCAAAAAACATGCCTATGTTGATAATTACATAATGAATTATGGTTATATTATGTTTTGAAATCATGATGTTC
>NC_051409.1:2776719-2776890 GCF_015228065.2 Penaeus monodon | reverse complement strand
GCATTATAGACAAAAATGCATATTTAATCAATAATAAAGCTCATTTCATGGCGCTTCTGAGATCCGTGGCACTTCCAGAGAGGGATTTTGACATTCTGACATATTTGTTTTCGCTCTTGAGGTGCAAGATTTCAAACAGACCCTTGCGAGTTTTTATTTACACACACACCT
>NC_051409.1:2774806-2775120 GCF_015228065.2 Penaeus monodon | reverse complement strand
TCCTGTTAAATTAAATATTTTCCCAAAACGAAACTCGTGGCCACATTCCACTCGCGCTCCGCTCACGTTCCCCAGAGCAAAATAAACGGGTTTCTGAACAGCTTGAACAATTGAACGCCTTTTGACATCTTCCTCCGGCTTTGCGGTGTTTACTTTGAAAGGGAAGAGACAATGTCTTTCGGCTTCCTTTGTGTACAAGACAATTAGACAGATTTCCCTCGCCCACGTTCCGTAAAGAGGTTAATGGAAGCCTAAGTTTTCTTTTGGATGATAAAAAGCTATTGATCATATATTTTTTCGCGTTTTTTCTGCTA
>NC_051409.1:2774373-2774779 GCF_015228065.2 Penaeus monodon | reverse complement strand
TTTTCTGTCTTATTTATCTCATTTGATAATGATTATTGTCCTTTTTTCCCTCTTCCTTTGGTCTGCCATTTCTTTGTTAGTTATCATTTAGATGTCTGTTTGGTATATCAGTTAAATTCAACATGCTTTATGCTTCCAATATATGTCTTTTCTTCTTATCCTACCAAAGAGAAAATAACAATTCCGGACAAACTGCTTCTGATATGGATGAGAAGTGAAGCATTTTCTTCCCACTCAAGCTCTTGTTGGTCGATACTCTTTATATTATGATTTTCATTTGACACTTCCTTCTTGCGTTTCGCCTGTCCTGAGTCTTAAGCAATTTCCGTCTTCAACTTTCGTGGAACTCTTTGCGAGTAAATGATGGTTCGAAATAAAGATCTTTTCAGCCAAACCTTCCCTTTTC
>NC_051409.1:2773955-2774029 GCF_015228065.2 Penaeus monodon | reverse complement strand
ATCATATTTGATAAGTAAATAAGGAGAAAAAAAAATAATTGGGATTATGCGGAGTTATTCTGCGTCTTTCATTT
>NC_051409.1:2773657-2773822 GCF_015228065.2 Penaeus monodon | reverse complement strand
TTCTAACTCGAAAGGCAAGAGGAATGAGACACAAATGATTACATTTTGTATATCTGTTGGCCATGAAGCTCATTAGAATTAATTACTATATTGGAGTATCTGTCAAGGTTTTATTAAATCCGGAACAGCAATATGGTGATATTAATACACTGTGGCGGAAAACAC
>NC_051409.1:2773542-2773611 GCF_015228065.2 Penaeus monodon | reverse complement strand
AAACAGCAAAAAACATGCCTATGTTGATAATTACATAATGAATTATGGTTATATTATGTTTTGAAATCA
>NC_051409.1:2772597-2772796 GCF_015228065.2 Penaeus monodon | reverse complement strand
GATAAGAAAATAGCATTATAGACAAAAATGCATATTTAATCAATAATAAAGCTCATTTCATGGCGCTTCTGAGATCCGTGGCACTTCCAGAGAGGGATTTTGACATTCTGACATATTTGTTTTCGCTCTTGAGGTGCAAGATTTCAAACAGACCCTTGCGAGTTTTTATTTACACACACACCTACATTCGTATTGAGAA
>NC_051409.1:2771351-2771614 GCF_015228065.2 Penaeus monodon | reverse complement strand
TCTCCGAAAACGATACCGTTAGTCATATTCACTTCCTGCCACACTTACTTTCTGTCGAGCAAACAAACCTGAACGACTGAAATATAGATAACTCCTCCTCCCTTGTAATGTTTACCTCGAAAGGGACTGAACAGTGTCCTTCAACGCCCCTTTGTCTTCAAAACAATTGGGTAGATTTCCCTCACGCACTTGCTGTGATAGTTGAATGGAGACTTTGGTTTTCTTTGCTGATGGATGTTACATTGTTATTTCCTTTTTTAATT
>NC_051409.1:2771247-2771313 GCF_015228065.2 Penaeus monodon | reverse complement strand
TTTACCATCATATCCTTTCATTTTCATTCCGTTTGTGCCATATATTGTCTATTCATTATAATTCTG
>NC_051409.1:2770984-2771206 GCF_015228065.2 Penaeus monodon | reverse complement strand
AGGTTTGATATCTGCTTTACGAATATCTATATGATTTCATATGCCAAGTTATCCCATTACATATTTTTCTTTTGATTTTAACACAGAACACAAAGGACTACAAATTCCTCCTGACATGCATTTTGATGTTCCTTGTTCTTCATTAGTTGCGATTGCTTTGACCTTTAAACTAAGTTCCGAATTCAACTTACTGAGAATTCATATAGAAGAAATAAGCGTTCT
>NC_051409.1:2770583-2770713 GCF_015228065.2 Penaeus monodon | reverse complement strand
CATTGTTCCAATATATCGTCCATTTCTTAGGTTCACTAATTTATCTGAATGCGTGTCTGAGGATTAAAACGTCATTTATCTGTCTTGGAGTATAAGAGCACACTATGTATATAAATAGGTGTTAATATGC
>NC_051409.1:2769033-2769480 GCF_015228065.2 Penaeus monodon | reverse complement strand
CACTCACACTCTGTTTTATAGCTGGATAGAAAATCTTGTTTTTTTGCTGATGGGAATATTAATTGTCATTTTCCCTTATCTGTTTTGTATATTTTTTCCAATTAATAACAATTACTCTCCGGTTCTTTTTCTCTTTTATTTCTTTATTGTTTTAAATTTAGAGAGCCATTTGTATTCATCTGATTCCAATATGTTGTTCAGTTCTAGTGTATGTACATATAAATATTTTTTCCTTTTAGACAATGCACAAAGGACATAACAATGGCTAACAAATTGCTTGTGACAAAAGCAAAAATCGTTTTTCTTTCTCTGAATTGAAGTCAGCTTAACGTTACAATTTATACGTACGATTTTCCTGTGACTTCCTTCTGTCGTTTGAGTTGCCTTGACTTCGAACAAAGGATTATTTGTGAAATAGGCAAGTAAATCTTTTCTTTGGGTATTGAA
>NC_051409.1:2768225-2768292 GCF_015228065.2 Penaeus monodon | reverse complement strand
CTGTTAAATTAGAGATCTTGTTACTGAACGAAATACCATATAATTATTAAATGAGTGGAATCTCCGG
>NC_051409.1:2767693-2768000 GCF_015228065.2 Penaeus monodon | reverse complement strand
GCGTATATATCCCGCTCCGCCCCCCGCCCCTGTCTCTGTCTCTTTCTCTGAATCCGTTCAGCTTTCCCAGAATCCTTCCCGAGCGGCCGAGACGAGTCTTTCCCATCGGCCGCCTGCCTGACCCGAGGGAAGTCCACGCAAAGTTTGGTCGATCTGGACACCGATGCCAACTTCCAGGTTCAGTAGAGTCCGCTGAGGTCGGATGCAGTCGAGGAGAGTTCCGGGGGAGGGGGGGGGGTAGAGTGGAAGAGAAAAGGGAATGGAATATTAAGGCTGTGTCGCGAGTTGGGAAGAAAGTTGAATTGAA
>NC_051409.1:2767237-2767446 GCF_015228065.2 Penaeus monodon | reverse complement strand
CATAGTAAACATTTAAGAATTTCAGGAATTCTAAACTTCTTTAAAAAACAAGTTTCTTCGACTGCTGTTCAGTGCCGAGGACGGGCACCTCACTCCTCAGGCAACTTTCCCTGCATACAACACTCACCGAAACCAAAGCCACAAGTCAATACTCTCACAAAACATTAGAACCTAAGAATAGAAGTCATAGTAATAAAAGTAACAGAAAG
>NC_051409.1:2766789-2767090 GCF_015228065.2 Penaeus monodon | reverse complement strand
GCACTACTGCCGAAATGTGTGCATTTTATATAGTGTAGAACATGTGGCGCGGAAGTCACAGGTAGACCAACAATATATTTGGAGATATATCACAGCATAAATCAGGTGAGAAGACCGGACCAGTGACCAGGGAACTGCCACTGTTCTTATACCAATAAAGCCAGCAAGATAACGAATATTACCGTGATACACAGGGGGGATGAAATGACTAAGGTTACTTTTAGAATTTTTTCCGTATGTGCATATGTATGGACATACCTACCTACGTGTGCGTAACCTCTCTCCCAGTCACTCCCTTGGC
>NC_051409.1:2766048-2766700 GCF_015228065.2 Penaeus monodon | reverse complement strand
CCTTCCCTCTTTCTCCCCCTTTCATCCATCCCTTTATCACCCTCTTCCCTATCTATATTCATTTAAGCAAAGTATTGCTTTTAAGTCTGAATATCATTGGAAACTTTCCCTGTATTTTATTTCAAAATTTCTGCCGGGCTTTGCATCTGAAGAAGACTGAAGACTGAATCTTCATTATTACATATATGATCACTGAACAGATTGAAACGATTTTCCCTTGTTTCTTTTCTTGATACAAAACAATAATAGAAAAAGTTTTCGAACAAAGTTTGTCTATTCCACAAGTTCAATCTGTTCGTTTTCTAATAAATGTTTACCTTATCTGCTGAATTTGTTTAGTCTGATGCTGCCAACACCTACAGAAAAATCGATAGAGCTGGCTGGAGAAAAAGTAAGATTTAGCTAGATAGATTTTCCAGAATTACGTAAACTGAGGTGTGTTTGTCGATCTTATGTTTTCTGTTGTGGATTTATCATGCTTGGCTTGCGAGATTTCTCTCAGTTTTTGCCGATTTTTTTGTGTGGATTAACTTCTTGTTTCAAGCAGTTAGAAGAATAATAGAAAAGAAGAAGAATTTAGAATAAATGGTTTGATAATGGGCAGAGTAGGTCATGTGCACAGGCACAGAATTTTCAGTCGCTCTTAAAAAAA
>NC_051409.1:2765264-2765457 GCF_015228065.2 Penaeus monodon | reverse complement strand
GAATTCTCAAAGGAAGTTAAGGTTGTTGGTTTAGATGATAGAAATAGGTTGATTAACTCTCACTTTATCAGCAAACACAGATTATTTGATTCATGTATTCGAGTTTATAATTGTAATGGGGAAAATTACCATTTACATTTTAAGTTACCTTAAACATATGATTATTATTTTGATAGGATAGCAAAATAAGGTG
>NC_051409.1:2765034-2765099 GCF_015228065.2 Penaeus monodon | reverse complement strand
TACATATACCCATCCGCTTACACATACGCATTTACACAGGGGGAAATCGAACTGCAAATATAGTA
>NC_051409.1:2764825-2765009 GCF_015228065.2 Penaeus monodon | reverse complement strand
CGTTTCCTTGTGATTTATACGAGCATATAAGCATATACAGTACTCCTTTACGTAACAGAATTCAGCACCATGTATTATAACCTAATTACCTAACTTAGTTATTTACTCGAACTTAGCCGAAAAAAAGTTTATATCCGAACTAATACAACTTTTTAGAAACATAATACGGTGTGATGTTTTCTTT
>NC_051409.1:2763883-2764456 GCF_015228065.2 Penaeus monodon | reverse complement strand
TGTTTTGAAGGTTCCTGTTAAAATAGTATAATAAGACAAGAGGAAAGATAGGGAAAAGTCGCATCTGTTGTGTGATTTTTTAATATATATCCATAAATGATAAACACATAACAGTAAACAGAAATAGACAGCCTGCCTCATCATACTGATATAAAATTGTAACAAAAGTTCTGTAAAGAAAACTTTTAATTCAGATAACCCTTTTAGAATACTCTCCGTTGTTGTTCCTTTGAACAAACACTTAAATTAAATTTTCCATCTTTTGTTAGATCCAAAATACATTTGGGTTCAAGTTTATGTGCTCCCAAATTGGGATGAACTTGGAGTAATAATGCACTTTACGCCCAAAACGTATTTTCATTTGTTTCTTTACAATTGTTTCTTTCTGCATTTTAGTCTTAATCTCTAAACGAAACTCTCACAGGCATGATAAAGTGCATTAGCCCGATCCCTGGCCTTCGCGACGTAATATTACGCAGCCCGCCGTATAAGGGTTAGAGTGAAAGACATCATTTCGGGAACATTTAACCTTTCTTCAGTGACTGGTAAAAGTAACAAGAGTCATAAATCGAA
>NC_051409.1:2763630-2763813 GCF_015228065.2 Penaeus monodon | reverse complement strand
CCACTTCTTGAAATCATAATCACTATAACAGATTATCTTCTTGAACTCATCATGCAAACGATAATGAGCATCTATCAGAAAATAACGATAGTACCATAAAATATAACATTATTAACACGTTCGAATTAAAATCAACACTATTTACAGCTAAACAATAACTTTCCCATATTTTTTATTATTATT
>NC_051409.1:2763256-2763469 GCF_015228065.2 Penaeus monodon | reverse complement strand
TATGACCACACTGTTATTTTCCCTTCCACTGAACTCTTAATTAGCGTAGCCACAGCGGGGAACCAAGGCAGTCATTAGGCTAAGTAAAGGAAATCCTGTCATATACATTACACGGCCACCTGCGCACGCGATTAGTCCCTCCAATTTTCAAAGTACAGGTTATAAAAAATAGATAAAGGCAAGGGAGTGGCTGTAGGGAGGGATTAGAGAAGG
>NC_051409.1:2761915-2762206 GCF_015228065.2 Penaeus monodon | reverse complement strand
ATATCGAGGAGCGTCTCGTTCGCACGTCGCCGTTTCTGGCTCTGTCAGCTCAGACAAGACACTGATGAAGGGAAAGGGGGAGAAGGAGAGAGAAAGAAGGGAGGAGAACGGCGTGATGGGAGGAGGGAGAAAAGGAAGGTCGAGAAGAGGATGATGATGGAAGGAGGGGAGGGAGGGAAGGTTTGGAGGAATAGAGGAAAGGGGGGGGGGGAGGAAGGAGGGGAAAGGAGAAAGGAAAAAGAGATATTGAGAAGGTGGAAGAAAGAGAAAAAAGAGACGGATGAATAGAGG
>NC_051409.1:2761512-2761692 GCF_015228065.2 Penaeus monodon | reverse complement strand
TGATAGAGCAAAGATGAGAGGACGAAAGGTTAGATGGGGAAGGGAGATGGGAGAAGGATGGAAGCAGACAGAAAAAGAACATGAAGAGATAGTAAAGACAGAGAGAGAGGCTATATAATAGGTGAATATAATATAATATGGAATATATATAATATATATATATTAATAGGATATAGAGTA
>NC_051409.1:2761290-2761468 GCF_015228065.2 Penaeus monodon | reverse complement strand
AATTAGATGGATGATAAACGCAAAAGAAACAGAATGACAGAGAGAGGCTTATATCAATAGTGATATAATATGGATATTATACATATGATTATATATATATATAAATGATCTATATTAATAATGATACATATGATATTAGGAAGAACTACAAAGAATGAGGTATGATGGATTAGTAGTA
>NC_051409.1:2760392-2761034 GCF_015228065.2 Penaeus monodon | reverse complement strand
TGAATATGTATGTATATATTTCTGAATATTTTTTTCTTAGAGTCCCATGCACGTAGAAAAGGCTTCGCAAGGAAACCCACACACCGGAAAGCAGTCGTCTAGCTAATTTTCAGCTGAGAAAATTCGCGAAAAATCCTTAGAAGCGCGTTAGGCGAGACAGGAGGGACTTTATTGTGGTAATTATCTCTCGGGTCTGCGAGGATTTATATATATTATCGTTGACTAGTGTAATGATGCTCTTACTGTTATTGTTATAAGTAGAGTGATGTCTCTGTTGTCTTGGTGTTTATATTTTCTTAGTGTTGTCCCCAGGAGTCTTTTTTATTATGATAATGATAAGGATCAGAATTGTAGCAGTGTAATAATAAGAATAGCGGTACTAATAATGTTTTTAATGGTTAATATCATCACTATAAATACCATAGTTATCACGTTATTCAGGATAACTACTACTGATTTCTCTAACGCCAGTGTAACAGTAAAAACTAATAATTCACCAGAGAAAAGGAAATAACGATAATAGTAACGTTATTAACAACAGCAAATCATTAACTTTAATGATTTCTCATTTCTTTAGTTAGAGATCAATATCCATTATCTTTATCGAAAAAACGGCAAAGTTATTATAAAACATAAGAAAAA
>NC_051409.1:2759840-2760127 GCF_015228065.2 Penaeus monodon | reverse complement strand
GACAGCAGAAAAAAGACCGAAACTGAATTCCTTCTTCCCTCACGGCCAGGGATCTTGTAAATCGCCGGATCCAACTGACGTGAAAAGATAGCGACGGATTCCAGGATTCCCGGATTCCAGCCAATCAGAAATACGGTTCCTGGAAAAGAAATAAATGAGGATGCGAAAGTTAAAATTGAGAGCCAAACTTCGACCGATATTCTGCGACACAACACGGGGGGGCTGCAATGTGTGGGGGGAAGGGGATTGCAACGTGCATTCCATTTGTGATGCAGAAGTTTACGTGT
>NC_051409.1:2759176-2759294 GCF_015228065.2 Penaeus monodon | reverse complement strand
CTTTTTTTATTCTTGTGTCATTTCTATCAGTGCTATTATCGCTATCTTTATGATAACTGTCACTGCTCTTTTATGTCCTCATCTTCAGCATTATATTCATTATCAGTGATTATAATTA
>NC_051409.1:2758998-2759118 GCF_015228065.2 Penaeus monodon | reverse complement strand
CCCTTTTTCTGTCTTATCAATACAAATATTATTTCGTGAAAACGTTGTTTGGAATTCCACCTTATTGGAATTTCAAACCTTAGTGCCTGCGAGTGTCATGCAAGGCAGGTCAGGCATCTT
>NC_051409.1:2758270-2758438 GCF_015228065.2 Penaeus monodon | reverse complement strand
TGTTCTTCCATCTCCCTCCGAGGGCGCGGGAGAGTGATCATACGCACGCCATTATGAAAGCAAAACACGATCTACATCCGCCGCCCTCTGCGATAATCCCGGTCGCCCTTCGTGCTGCTCTCCTTTGGCGGCGGCGCCTCGGGGGCTAATCTGGCCTCGATCTCGCTC
>NC_051409.1:2757555-2757631 GCF_015228065.2 Penaeus monodon | reverse complement strand
CTCTGTGCGTGTGTGTGGCGTGCTCTTCTTGATATTGCAACGACGCCGACGCATCCGGGGGAATTCAAAAGCAGCT
>NC_051409.1:2757213-2757337 GCF_015228065.2 Penaeus monodon | reverse complement strand
TCTAAATCTCGCCAATATTTCAAGCGTTTGAGTGAAGCTTTTGAAATAGTAGAATCACTGAGGGAATTCTTCATCAAAATCCCCTTGAAAAGTGGCAGAAACGGCAGTAGCATTGGGGTCCAGA
>NC_051409.1:2754165-2755643 GCF_015228065.2 Penaeus monodon | reverse complement strand
GCTGATGGGAGACGGGGGCGCAGGCCACTGACCGGAAACCAGTCTTGCGCTGTAACCCGATCTCCTCGAAAGCCTCGATAATGGCGCAACACTTTCATGGGGTTATTTTGTTCTCTCGCGTCTTTCCTTCCTCATTCTTCTTCTTGTCATTGCTTTTACAGATTTTTTTCCTCTCTCGCTTTCCCTCTTGTCTGTGGGACGCGGATTATTCCATTTTCATTCTCTCTCCCTCTCCTTTCGTTTTTTTAGCGCCTATTGTCTCTTTATCCCTCAGTCCCTTCTCCTCTTCATCCCTCCTACCTTCTCTCTCTTCTTTTCTCTTCCCCTTGCCTTTTGTTTGCTTTCTGCCCGCTTTTATTTTTCTAATGGATGAAAAAGGGTCTTTCGTATTTTCACTGTAGGAAGCCGGTCTAGGAAAGCCACAAAAACGGTAAATATTTTCATGGTTTAATTTTACGTATGTGTTGGGTCGTATGTGGCGTTATACACGGTCTTTGTGTGTATTTTTTTTTCTCGTTTTTTCATGTCCTTCCTCCACCCCTTATCGTGCGACTTCTTTGTTTTGTTTTGAGTCGTGTTTTTGCCCACGTTTTTTCTATTCTTATTTTCATTTTTCCGCAGTCCTACGTTTTTCTTTTTTTCTTTCTTTCTCTTTTTTTTTTTTTTTTTTTCTCCTTGCTATGACCCTTTTCATGCATTTTGGTTTGTTTTGAATTGTTTTTCCTCCTCTTTTTTTCTCGTTTTTTATTATTTTGACCTCGTTTTTTTTTTTTTTCTTTTTTGTTCTTTCATTTTTTAAAAATCTTCTTCCTCTACCCTTTATCGTGCATTTCTTGCTTTGTTTTGATCGTTTTTTTCCTCCTCGTATTTTCTCGTTTTCATTTTTCTGACATCATGCGTTTTTTCTTTCTTTTTCCCTCTTTTTTATTTTTAAATCTCCTTCCTCTAGCCCCTAATCGTACATTTTTTTGTTTTGTTTTTGTCTTGAAACTTTTTTCCTCTTCGTATTTCTTATTCTCATTTTATTTTTTCCGCCATTATTTTTTCTTATCTCGTTCTTTCATATTTCATTCTTATTCCCTTTGTGCAATTTCCATGCAGCCTTTTTTTCTATTTATTTCTTTCATTTTCATTTTCCCTTTTTCCCAATAGTATTTTTCTCATATGCATTTTTCCCTTGTCTCTCGTTTTTTTCATTTCCATTTTTCTTTTTCCCCCCATCGGGCATTTTAAAAACTCTAGTTCTTTCATTTTCATTATTCCTTTTTCCCTATCGTGCATTGTTTCCTTCTCTCGTTCTTCTGTTTTCTTCCTTTTATCTTATTTTATTTCTTTCACGTCCTCCTTTTTTCCTCTTTCACTCTCCTTCTCTCCCTTTCTGACTCACCTTTTCTCTATTTCTCCATCTCCTTTTTTCCTCTCTCACTCTCCTTTTCTTCCTTTCTCGCTCTCCCTTTCCCCCTCATCGTGTATTTCTT
>NC_051409.1:2753990-2754117 GCF_015228065.2 Penaeus monodon | reverse complement strand
TGATAGCGCCGACGCGAGCAGCTGCTGTGGGCGGCCGAGGAAGGAACTCGAAATACACATCGAGCTTGGAAAACTTTGCCGTTTGCGTGAGCTTTTTTCGTCCCACGTAATTCTGGGAGTTCGAGCT
>NC_051409.1:2753567-2753737 GCF_015228065.2 Penaeus monodon | reverse complement strand
CTTTTCTTATTCATTGCCTAGTTTCATGCACATAAACGGGTTCATGATCCGTTTTCGTTTTAGTTTTTCTCTTACAGTTTTTTTTTTTTTTCAATCTATCTATGTATCAATCAAATGTATATAATGTATAATCACTTATACATTTATTCATTTCTCTGCGACTCTTTAAC
>NC_051409.1:2753173-2753353 GCF_015228065.2 Penaeus monodon | reverse complement strand
TGGACAAAATAAAATCAAAGATCGCTGGGAATTCAACAAGTCAAGACGGACCACAAGCAGAGAGAATGTTAGATTTCGAGAAGTTACCGCTTGAATAGCACATTGAAATCGAGTTAAACTTTCGTCATTATGATTTCAATGGTCCAATTATATGAATGTTCGGAGTTATAACTCTTGAAA
>NC_051409.1:2752175-2752289 GCF_015228065.2 Penaeus monodon | reverse complement strand
CTCTTGATCACATCGCTGTGGCGGACGGAGTCTGTCGCCTGCTATTCGACTCCACAGAGAGGCCAGCCAATATTTGCTGACGAAGGGAAACCATTCCAGTGTTTTTATTTTTAT
>NC_051409.1:2751373-2751802 GCF_015228065.2 Penaeus monodon | reverse complement strand
ATTCCATGCTATTACGTCGCTGGCTTTGGACAAATTTGTGCCAAGAAATCGGAAACCGTGAGGCTAATTACCACTACAGCAGACCGAACTGCAAAAGCTTTACTCACATAATACATTTTGAATTTTCTTTTCTTCTTTTTTAAAATCTGATGTATAGTTTATTACTGTTTCTTATATTTACTTTTAGTTTCGACTTCCATCATTCACATTCTGATGAAAATTAATTATACAGACAGACAGTTATATATATATTTTTACAATTGATTGTTTACATTTATCATATACATAATATTCTTAGCTTTTTATCACAATAATGAATAACAGAAGCTCATTTATCGTTAATTTTTGACCGGAGAATGGACACCTTTGGGTAATATTTACTTAATTAATGTGGATGATTTTTCCATACGCAGTTGGTAGCAAAGGGAG
>NC_051409.1:2750709-2751152 GCF_015228065.2 Penaeus monodon | reverse complement strand
AGCAAGCCATAGAGCAGAATAGTGACGAAGCAGATAATATTTCTACGTTAACTCAATATAAATGGACTTAACTCTCCCCGTAAAGAAGGGGAGCGTTTAGAGAACGGTCAAAGCCATTCTTAAAAATCAGACAATAAAACACAGCATAATTATACTCGATAACATCACAGTTCAGACAATAGTTGTTGCTGGTAATGTATTTCCTGTTAATTGCTTAACTTCAGAATTGTTAAGTGACGCGGGATAATTTGTACAATAAAAGTGAGTTGATATATAGTGGTTAATTTGTGAATGTTATCAAACTAACCAACAGGGGTTCCAACCCTCCTTCACTTCTTAACTAACCGTTTTCCCAGGGCTGCCTGCGTCATGTGTGGACAAAAACACTTAGGAACACGTGTTCAAAGAGGAAATACTAATCAACTGGCATAATTATTATACAC
>NC_051409.1:2748979-2749272 GCF_015228065.2 Penaeus monodon | reverse complement strand
TCCAGCCCCTGCAACCCAACAGCATGTGTACATTCTACCAGCATCGGATGGCACTCGGAATGTCCTGCAATAAAGTAATGAAAAACACAGACCACTGGATAGCAGGAGGCAAGGGGTATTGCGCAAAACAACCTCTCTGTACAATATGGCAATGCACTACGCTACACTACACACTATAGTAGTGAGATTGGGTCTCAGTTAAGATTTTTTTTATGTAGGCAAGTACAGAAACACTGTTCTTCGTTAATAAATAAGATATCAAGTGTGTAGTTTGGTATTGGGTTTAAGAACGT
>NC_051409.1:2748874-2748957 GCF_015228065.2 Penaeus monodon | reverse complement strand
CGAAGGGAAGTTTTCAAATACAAAACAGGATGTAGGTAAACCAATAATGGTAAAACGGTAATTTCTTTGTGAAGCTCGGTCGC
>NC_051409.1:2747864-2748836 GCF_015228065.2 Penaeus monodon | reverse complement strand
GCGTGAATAATTTCAGGGACATTCTTCTGCAAGCCTTGGCAATTTTGAAACAAAATGTTTTTATATTTATATTTTTGTGATATATATTTTTTTCGAGCATTGAGCATTTCTGGAATGCTGCACTGATCTGCGGTGAAGCGTAAAAATGCTGTGCAGCGTAGAAAAAAGATGACACAATCTGCTGATGACATGTCAATGTTGAGTGGCATGACATGCAACCTTTAATTTTTTACTTCCAAATGTATTCGTCTGTTACAGAAAAAATACTTTTGCAGGCTGGTTACTGAGCGCCGGTACTTCTATCACAACAATTTCGTTGTGAAAGCTCATATTATATCATTCTGTGTCCTGACAATTCACAGAGGAGGGTTGTCAAGAAGTCTGTTGACTCTGACAGGCCAACCTACATGGCCTTTATTAATTCATTACGTCTATAAGAGGTTGATTTTAGCCCTACTTTGACTATCTGAGTCTCAATGTTAAATATTACATTTGATAAGATATCTCTATTGTTTAAGATATGAGTTTAAATGTTCATATTCGGATAACCGCAATACCGCACTGAGAGAAAATACTCTCTTGTATTTTGTCACTTTTCGAAGACCGCACTGAAACCTTCGCCACTTCCGCCGCAGTTCACGAAATCACGGTAAAGTCACTGCAAAACTAGTTGATTTCAGCGCAGCAACACTTAGAGGCTGATTTTGTTACTGTTTTAATAATTCCGGCTGTTTAGCTTTGTTAAGGAACAACACACATCCCAAACTTAGATCAAAAGGGACATTACCTCTCTCTGTCTCCCTCAAGCAATAAACGTGATACTTTCCTCAAAATTAATAATGGACATCAAGAAGGCGAGTTTCTAGCAGCTCTTTGAGTGTGAGAGTACAGTATTATAATTATGGGAAACACAATTACATCTGTGATAAACGTAGTGTCTGACAGACTATATATGATACGTGAGACCATTTA
>NC_051409.1:2747531-2747704 GCF_015228065.2 Penaeus monodon | reverse complement strand
TAACTTTTTGTACATCTCTGGCTGTGGGTGGACAAAGCTTAAATCACACGCCTTAGACACGTCCTGCGCCAAAGCATCAAATACCACAAAATTACCGAACGGAAGACAGGTGACGAAGGCTCAAGACGAGAAAAGAATCACGAGGTGATCAGCTTGGGTGTTCACCGTAATGA
>NC_051409.1:2746724-2746822 GCF_015228065.2 Penaeus monodon | reverse complement strand
CAGATCTCTTCATTTCTCTAAGGTTAATGCTCAAGTGACAAAGCTACTTCAGTGTTCATTGCGACTAATGCAAAAGAAAGGTATGGGTGAGAAATGGT
>NC_051409.1:2746200-2746395 GCF_015228065.2 Penaeus monodon | reverse complement strand
CCCCTCCTCTTCTCTCCGCTTTTTATTTTCTTTACTTTGTATTTCCTTCTACGTGGCTACTTCCCTTGATTCTTCCCGTGTTCTATAAACCCAGAACTTATTTTGTATGTACAGCGGATGGTTATATTTAGAGGAATGAGTGGTATATAGTGTAAACAGGTTGGTCAAAGTTTTTAAAATCTGTCTCGTTTTCTT
>NC_051409.1:2745717-2745915 GCF_015228065.2 Penaeus monodon | reverse complement strand
AAGTATTTCATCAATTGATGGAAGGAAACTCCAACATCCCGTGGGAGAAACCCTGACAAGAGGGATGGTCTCTTTCTATTCGAACAAGCTGGAGGATTTGTAAAACCTCAGAAGTTTGGAAACGGTGAGTCGACCTTGATAAATATACCTCACGTCCGGAACACGCGGCGGGACAGACTGGTTTGTGGTGACTGACTC
>NC_051409.1:2741830-2743133 GCF_015228065.2 Penaeus monodon | reverse complement strand
CTTCCATAGATAATTTTAGCAATTTCATAAATTGGTCTTTTGTGAAGTTTTATACATTGGCAGTATTCTCAATTAAACTATTAATACAAATATCAATTGTTTCTTTAAAGGGCATGTTTATAAATAAAGACTATACGTCAAAAGTGGTCGTTATAACAGGGTTTCCAAAGATAATTCTAGACATATGCTTAGCAAAATCAAAAGAGTTTTGGACAGTATTTACATGTAGGAATAAATTTGAGGGTTGGCATTACGAATCTGGCTAGATTATAGTTGAATGTTTTTTTTGGCTGACAAGATAGGTCTATCCGGTACATCGGATTCATGAATATTTGGTAGTCCATCTAACATTTCAGGCAAGGAACCAGATGCTCTGAGTTGATTATATGTTTCCAAAGAAATGAAGTAATTATCTTTCAAATGTTTTAACATTCTATTCAATTTATCCTGTAATTAAATGATCTTAGAAAATGGCTCAGTATCTAACTTTCTAAATTTCGTATGATCTGATAGTAGTACATTTACTTTATTGACATAATCATTTGTCTCTAATGTCACAATGCCTTTTCTTTTGTCAGGTTTAGTTATAATGATGTCAGATTTATTCTTTAAAGATTCCAAAGCAGTGTGTTTGGCTTTGGTAACCAATGTCTATGTCTCTTGAAGTCGTAAAAGGTTTCATTAGCTAAACTAGCAATTTTCTATTTAAAAAAGTTTGTTTGCTAGATTCAGAGTTGTCTTGAATTTGGTAATTATTAATGGTATGACATAGACGTTCAAAGGTTAAAAATGCTCTGCAAATTTAGGAGATTTACAAGGTAAAACAAAATCAAGAACTAAATTTAGTAACTTGGTTTCATCCTCAGATAGTTTTCTATTTGAATAGTTAAATATTAATTTACTGCTTTTTACTTCATACTCTGGAGTTAAGCCAAGGTTGTGCAGTTTTCTTAAATGTCTAGTCTTAATCTCAACAAGATATTTATTGTTGTTCCTCGTTAATAATCATTTAAGGCAATTAAATTCAACGAATGAGGTGAAATTTCTCAATTCTTGAAGTAACAGAGGATACTTCGCACTTTTCCCTAAATTCATATTTGAGGAGCTTGAAGAGCCAGGATCTATATAATTTGGTGTCAGGGAATGTATGGTTATACACTTTTAACTGTAAAAACAGGAAAAACCTTATAATTCTTACAGGTTTAGAGAAATTCAATGTCCAGGTTCAACTTCTTGATCTTGAAATCCGCCTTCTCCGTCTCTCGGCATTTCATCGGTACTGGGCGGCCATAGCAGTTGGATA
>NC_051409.1:2741430-2741570 GCF_015228065.2 Penaeus monodon | reverse complement strand
AGAAAACAACATTCAAAACTAGTCATATCTTAATGTATCAAATATTGTAGAACAAAACAAGAATCAATAAGAAATTAATTAATCATTCAGTATCTCAAAGTCAATAAATGAATTAGATATTGAATAAAATAATCATAATC
>NC_051409.1:2740013-2740352 GCF_015228065.2 Penaeus monodon | reverse complement strand
CTGTACATAAATGCAATGAGAAGGAAACACAATTAGACTCATATCCTACTAAACAGTGCAAGATATACGATAGCGTCTTCAACTCTTCCCCTTCCCAAACCTCTCGCACATTTTCCTTCTCGTCCAAAAATCTTTCCCAGAAAACCGAAGAAAAATTCTGCAGACACACAGAGCAACCCGGAGACAGAGCAGAGTCTGTAACTAAGCTGGTCTCACCTCCAGCTGGATTTCTGAGACTTACAGGATTTCTGTGAGGCTGCAGTTACTGGTGCAGCCGAGGGGGCGCCGGGCAGGGGTGATGCATGGCGCAGACCTGGTAACATTATCGCAAATCTACTC
>NC_051409.1:2739287-2739506 GCF_015228065.2 Penaeus monodon | reverse complement strand
ATCATTCCCTTTCAAAACATGTTATTTTTAAAATGTTCTTTTCAATACTCCTGTAACTAATCAACTAAGTAGAAAAACCGATTACATTTATTGTGGATACAGATAAAAAAGGCTGTTTGGGATATACGGTAAAACCAACCAACCATAATTCTTCACTTACATTATATATAAATGTTTCAGTCTGTCCACTTTAGTTGAGTCTACGTCATCGGCTATTTT
>NC_051409.1:2736833-2737287 GCF_015228065.2 Penaeus monodon | reverse complement strand
TATATTGAGTCACTTCAGACACTTTTTTCTGTGGAGCTCCGGGGTGGCGGCGGAGTGACTGAAAATAAGCGATAGAGTGACTCCCGAAGAGGCGCATGGCAACGATTTCATATTGTATTCTGCATAATTTTATGAGCTCCTTAATTTATTGAAATAGAAGTAACATTATTTTTCTATTCTAATAAATAGTATATGTACTTTTGAAATATAGAAAATACAGTATACGTTGTGCAGTTTGTAGATTACAAGATTCTGTTGCATTTCTTCATTTATGGACATTTAAGTAATGCTTTATTACATCTATTGTATTTTGTTACTTAAAAGTATGAAAGAAAGAAAAAAATATAGTATACTGCTATTTGTGAGCCATTAACGTCAGTAAACTGTTGGCATTATGTCTCCCGGAGATACGGCCATCTGGCGAAAAGGTATTCGACGGTAAGTCCGCACACGA
>NC_051409.1:2736509-2736761 GCF_015228065.2 Penaeus monodon | reverse complement strand
CTTTTTCAATACACCAGAATGAAAAAGTTCAACAATGGCATAGTTTTCGCGAAAGGGGACAGACGCGCATGCAACATTTCTGTGTATAATGCAGGTAAAAAAAGGAAATGGTTGGGCGGCTTTGCTGTATATCCGCAACAGTTTTTTATTTGCATCCACAATAACTTTATTCGATTTCCCTCTGCAGCCGAATAGTTACGGAAGTGAGGCATTGTATTGAAAACAAATGAAAGAAAATTAATAAACACATGA
>NC_051409.1:2736276-2736480 GCF_015228065.2 Penaeus monodon | reverse complement strand
TTGGATATTATTCATTATGGAACAATAGGCGGTTAGAAAAAACATTTAATGCACCTGTTTACGTAACCTTGACTAATGATGAAAAGATATTTATCCAAATGAATGGAATATTTCGTTTAAGCGTTACAGACGTGAGGTTTCGTTGCATTCAGCTGGAAGCCACGATCACTTTATAATTGGAAAACGTGACAGGCGATCAACGTG
>NC_051409.1:2735439-2735588 GCF_015228065.2 Penaeus monodon | reverse complement strand
ACACTTGGAACACCAGTAACAGCTGGTAATACCCTGTCGTTTAACACCACTATTGTTATTTTTCCTTTTTTATGTTGATATAAAGACAGCAAATATGTGTATTTAGATTTGCTAATTATTTCGATCTCTATACCATGTTATTTGCCGTC
>NC_051409.1:2735201-2735391 GCF_015228065.2 Penaeus monodon | reverse complement strand
TTCTTGTTGTTTTGTTTGGTGTCTGTCATCACTTTGCAGAGGCGCTGGAGTATCTCATGTTAAACATGGGTGGGTAATGGGGGAGATTTTTTTTCATTAATGACACCGGGATCTGTCATGTTTTTGTATTCTTTGTTAGATCGCTGTCTGACCTGAAGCTTTTTTCCCCAATTTTCTTAATAAGTAAATA
>NC_051409.1:2734850-2735148 GCF_015228065.2 Penaeus monodon | reverse complement strand
AAGAAGAAGTTATAAATACTGTATTTTTAGTTTTTTACTTATTTTATTTTAACCGTATGTTGTGTAGATTTTTCTCTTCCTATAGTATTAGTGCAGTTAATACTGCCGTAAATACTTTCTCATATGAAAATACATATATGAATACTTTCTATTTCTCATATATTGATAAGAAATATTCATTTATTTTTTTCTTACCATTGTGGTTGTATTTTTTTTTTTACTGTTCGAGTGTATAACTTTAACTATTTCTATTTAATTTTCATCCGTATTTATAAATATTTAGACAGTTGCAGACTGA
>NC_051409.1:2734560-2734644 GCF_015228065.2 Penaeus monodon | reverse complement strand
GCTGTAATCCGGTTTTCAAGGAAAACGAGTGTGATAAATCGCCTTCAGAATGTGAAAGAAATTCTATTTGTCATTAACAATATA
>NC_051409.1:2733325-2733533 GCF_015228065.2 Penaeus monodon | reverse complement strand
CATGCACCAAAATGTTTGTAATAATCTGTCGAAACTACCGTATACAAAAACATTAAGATATAGACGGATATCGAGTTACATATGTGCTTAGAATAAAAGCGTTTCCAATATAACTCGCATTAATAATAAAAAACACACACGCACAAACGGTTTCTGATCAATATGTGAATATGCAGGGATTCATATTACAAAATAATTGCAAGTGATA
>NC_051409.1:2732088-2733246 GCF_015228065.2 Penaeus monodon | reverse complement strand
GCTTCAACAAAGGTTACAAAGACCGCAGCAATATTATAGAATGACAATAACCCGTACGATAGAGAGTGGACATGAAATGATAAAAGACCTTTAGGGATCGGGTACTTCGGTCCAAATCGACTGTGATTCCAGATAATTCAAATTCACAATGATTTTATACCTATATGATTTATATGTCAGAATAGAACATCAAAACGTACTATGAAAGGAAACAACTATAGTAACATTTTTTTTTTCACAGTGCCTTTGAAGTTAACGCACAAATACAGTATATGTCAAATTAAATTATAATGGAAATATTTTGGATCATTTAAGAGAAACACAGCTCGTCCTCCCAAAGTACTTCCAGAATGGAGCAAAGGCATTGGTAATAATTGCCAGCCATTGACGCAAGCCTGGAAGTCATTTGCAGGAGAGTTTCGGCGAGGCAGAAAGTGGGGAGGCGTAGTGGCGTTGTGAGAGTGCGTGGTAAAGCGTGAGAAGCCGTCTCGCAATGTGTGCATTTTCATCCTTTTTCTTGCCTTTTTTGCGTGTATATCTGCGTTAACAAGATGTATGTCTTTGTGGTATTTTAGTTGGCTGGTTGTAAGGTGTATTATACGTTTTGATAAAGCGGTTGATGTCAGGAGTTACCATTGTTTCTCTTACTACTGATATATTTGCTTAAGCTACTTACATAATGTGTATTTGTCTACTCCTATCCTTGAACCTAGATGGTTTCTATGCATGTGGTTACAGATTTATCAGCTATTTCAACCATTTATTTATTCTTTTATTAATTTATTTATTTTGTTATACTATTATTATTTTCTTTTATTGAGGCTAGGTCAATGGCAAGTTATTAAGGAGCATGGATGGTGCAAGTTACTTATTTTCCTACCCTGCTAGGAACGGTACAGTTAATTTTAAAACTCAGAAAATTAGGATTCTGTTATTTTGCGTATCATGTTCTTGAAAATGCTATTATATGACTGGTATAGAAAGATGATATATTGATTTCTTCAAAGTCTTTGGGATAAGCAGTGACATCATTAATGGTTAAAATAAAACAGGTGAAAACCTGTGGCTGACTTCCACTGAAGACATATATATTGCACGATTCTTTCTAATGCTAGACTGCATGGAATCTTGCCCTTGTCTTAGATTATATCAGCAATC
>NC_051409.1:2731196-2731369 GCF_015228065.2 Penaeus monodon | reverse complement strand
TCGAAATATGAATGTCTTCTTTTAAAGATGATATTAATACACTTAAAGGATTATAATATTTGAACAATTTCGTAATTTCCGCAAAAGTGCACAGTTGCATCTTATACATATATGAAGTATGCAAAAGGAAATGGCTGGATGGCTTTGCTGTATATCCGCTAGTTTTATTTCGT
>NC_051409.1:2730854-2730954 GCF_015228065.2 Penaeus monodon | reverse complement strand
TTTACTTTTATTTTATTTTTTCATAATAACTGTAATCGGATTTCACATGCAGCTGGACAGTAACGGGCGTGGTTCACTATATTAAAACCAAAAGAGAGCG
>NC_051409.1:2730627-2730821 GCF_015228065.2 Penaeus monodon | reverse complement strand
CTGAACATTTTTCGAAAAGGAATAATGACCTTAAATAAGAGGCCAGTTAGAACACCGCGTTGCCAATGGTTAGCAAAACTGAACGCAATAATTGCTTTCAATATAAAAATATGCAAAAAATTACATGTAAAATAACAACAAACAATAGATCATCACCTACTATAATTGCTATGCTAGCTATAAAATACAAGAGC
>NC_051409.1:2730193-2730493 GCF_015228065.2 Penaeus monodon | reverse complement strand
GTTAATTTAATATCCAAGTTTTCTAAAGGAATCTATACATAATTCTAATAAGCAGACTTATTAGAAAATAGACGCCTATCGTCATGCATGCGAATGCAAGGAAAATGCATAAAACTATGCGGTAAGGTTTTGTAGTTGCCTCATTGCCCTAGACCCTCGGTTCCTAAGGTGGGCGGTGGAAATATCTGGGGGCGATGAGGTAAAAGGTGGAGTAATGAGTAGCTTTTTTAACAGCTAAATAAATAGGTTAAAAAAAGAAAGGTTATATTTGTGAAATACAGCAGCGTCTTTAATCTTGTC
>NC_051409.1:2730025-2730164 GCF_015228065.2 Penaeus monodon | reverse complement strand
GAGTATGTATCTGCGTGCGGGGAGGGGAGGACGGGCGCTAGGAATCCAAAGAAATCCAAAGGAATCACCAGCCTGGAAATATTCGGGAACCATTTCCCTAGACTAATTAATATCTCATCACGTAAATGATACTACATAG
>NC_051409.1:2727341-2727477 GCF_015228065.2 Penaeus monodon | reverse complement strand
CATATGTCTCCTGTACAATACGTAGGGAATATATTTTATATCCGAAAAGATAAAAATGTTGAACGATTATATAGATTCCGCTAAAGTGGACACACGCACATGAAACAGTTATGTAAGTAGAATGAAATGGTTGGAT
>NC_051409.1:2726943-2727166 GCF_015228065.2 Penaeus monodon | reverse complement strand
AAATAGTTTTGTTTAATTTTCCCAATATTGAAATAAATTTGAAATATACTTCTGATATGTCTGATGTCTACTTTTTTTCTTTCAGCCTTTTTATTTCCATACAGGATTTTAGGGCTGACTTCAGAATCTTGGCTCTATTCTTGGCGATCCAGACATCTTCAGTAAAACCTGAAATCTCTGAATCTACTTGAGAATATGTTTTTGTTTTGTTGTACTTAGGAAT
>NC_051409.1:2725379-2726877 GCF_015228065.2 Penaeus monodon | reverse complement strand
CACTTTGGTATATGTTATGTATACAAACTAAAGTGAAAATAAACTCGATATAGAATAAAAGATCCTGTGTTTCAAATGTGATTCCATTGTTTTCAAATTTGCAATGATTTTATATGTGCGAGTCTTTATGTTTGCTAAAAAAATATATATTTAAAAATCAGTTTCAGGCCACATACACAAAAACAAAAAACAATGGGAACGAATAACCATGACAATATATCCATTTTTTTCTCTCTCCCTTTGAAGTCAACGCACAAATACATACTATAAAACATTGTTAAAATGTTAGAATAAAATCATAACAGAACGAAAAGGATTATGATCCACTTATGAGAACCGCAACTGGTTTCTCTGAAGCACCATGGCTAGGTCATTGTCAGTAATTATCAATAATCAACCGAAGCCTCGAAGTCATTTGCGGGAGAGTTTTGGCGAGACAGAAAGTTTGTGGCGTTGTGGCGAGTGCGTGGCGTCTGGGTTGGGCAATTGATATATCTTGTTTTCGCGAAACATATTAACGGGGTAATTTTTCGTGTTTTATTAATTAATTTATTTTTTCTACTGACTCTTTTCATGAGACAAAAAGATTTATAGAGGCGTAGTGTTGAGTGTTTGGCATCCGAGTGGAAAAAGCTGCCTCGATTTTTCTTTATTTTTCATTCTTAACTGGCAGTATTTTAACAAGATCTATATCGTTGTGGTAATGGTATTTTAGATGACTGTATAATATGCGATATCTTTTCATGGTGTGGAACGGGAAGTGTACCGTTGGGTTTGTGCATTTCCCTTTTGTATTTCTTGTGTTATCTCATTTTAAATCTTGTGTTTTGGGTAGGAGCTGATGTCTTGTTATTTCCATATTCATTACTATTACTACTACAAGACTGACATCAATATGATACATATACTCTCATTTATACAGGCGATACGTTTTTTTATGCATACAAAGTTTCATGCAATTGTTTTACAGACACTGCTTCCTCACTTTTAAAACTTCAATGGAAACATACCATTCTCATCCACACAGTTCGGTTTCTGTGGCTATTAGAAAGCACGGACAGGGAGAGGATCGGGGAAGGAGAGGGGTGGGGTAAAAGGAGAGTGGTATTAGGGGTTTTGGAATTGGGTGACCTTTTATTATCCGAAATTTAGAGCAACATATAGAATGGGGGTTAATTTGCGAGACTCAAGACAAAATAGGTTGCTAGTGCAGTCTCCGAGCATGCCACACGCTACCACTAAATATATTAAGTTTTCTTTTCTTGGTATTCTCTTTTCCACTCTCTCGCTCTCTCTTTGTGTACGAGTAAGAGCTTGGTTGTGTCCCTGTTTTCATGTACATGTTTCTGTCACTCAGGCAAGCCTTTGGTAAGCAAGTTGAACTCGATTTACAATTTCGCTTTGGTTTTCTCATATGTAAATGAAATCCAACACTGGGTTGTTATTAGACAGCGACATGCAAACATAGGCATATTTATCTTTCTTTTAGCTTCCTAAA
>NC_051409.1:2725118-2725298 GCF_015228065.2 Penaeus monodon | reverse complement strand
TGAGCTAAGTTTCAGAAACAAAGCCATGAGAGAAAATGAGAAACTAAATTGCAAACAGAGATGAACATTGACATTTACAAAGCATGATATCATTCATATTCTTTGCATATTTTACCAACAAATATTTATTTACCCTATGAATCAATCTATCCATCCATGAAGTATTTACCTACAGATATA
>NC_051409.1:2724964-2725038 GCF_015228065.2 Penaeus monodon | reverse complement strand
TGATAACCAGCTTATTATCGTCATATTATTGAAAGAATACCTGTCAAAATATGATCAGCTACACCCAAGCTCCG
>NC_051409.1:2724721-2724935 GCF_015228065.2 Penaeus monodon | reverse complement strand
TGCTTTGATCGTCTTAAAACACTCACACCCTCTTCTTCCTGGCCTTTTTACCCTCCACAGCCTGCTTCCTACGACCTGTCACGCGAGAATGTCCACACGTAAGGGACACGGTCTGAGAGTAGGATGGAACTCTTCATTCCTCCGAGACCATATATGTACTACATTGAAAGGAATGTGGTGGTTTTAATATGCAGAAATATATGTAAAGAAGGAT
>NC_051409.1:2724385-2724616 GCF_015228065.2 Penaeus monodon | reverse complement strand
ATCATTATTCAATTCTCTGTTCCATCGTCTTTTTCTCTTCCCTTCGCTTTAGTCATTCATATTCTCTCTGCCATACACTAAATATATAGTGTATTTATATACAAGTAAAATTTCATTCTAGATTTGTTTCATATTATGTTATTATGTTATTAATCAATCTTACTGTTTTTCACCCATTATACAAGTGTTATATAAGGTATTGGGTACCGGTTTCGAAGTGAAAGATTTGTA
>NC_051409.1:2723401-2724203 GCF_015228065.2 Penaeus monodon | reverse complement strand
TACCATGTGCTTTGCTGTTGCTGAATTTTTCAAGTTAAGCGTGTGTCGTCGCTTTGCAGTGGCGCTAAAATATCCTCTTCAAGACCCAAACCTGATTAAGACTGATATGGCAGCCAAATTGTTCTCCCTGTAGCAACCTCTCTCCCTCTATATTACTGATAGAATCCAAGGGAAGGGCAAGAACCCATGCAGTCTGGTATCAGGAAGAATCTTCCTGTACATATGTTACTGTCACATCGAGAAATTTGAATCATAGAATTTCCTGACTTATTTCCAGAAATGTAACAAGGGGTAAATTATCCTACATAACAGGGTTCCCTTATTTCCACAATTTGTTCTAGAAATGCCTTGAACACAAATAGGATTTTCACCAATAAATCCTTCCCCCCCTCCTTTATTATTCCAAGTATGCTCACCCATTAGCCGGTTAGGAGTAAGAAAAGAGAAGATCTTTTGTTCCGTCATGATTTTACTTCCTTTGTTATCACGTTTTCTAACCTGAAACTTTTACTTTTCCGTTTTCTGAATCCAAAATACAAAACTTAGTATATATAAAACGAAATACTGTATCCTTTACCGGCTTTGATTTACTTTATTTTTACCGTATATCGTGTAGATTATTCTGAATTTATAATATTGCTGCAGTTACAGGAACCTTTGGTGAAATTGTATTGTTTATTATCACTTCGGAAATATGTTCTCATATAGAACTTGTTGATATACTGTAGTGATGAATATTTGTGCGTGTTACATTATTTTTTCCTTACCATGGTGGTTGTAATGGGAAGGCTTATAGCATGCA
>NC_051409.1:2722031-2722416 GCF_015228065.2 Penaeus monodon | reverse complement strand
GTGGTGAACAGACGGATGCAAAGCTTTTATATAAACAAGTTACATTGGTGCTCAGAAGAAAAGTTTTCCCATTAAAACTAACATTCTAAGAAGTTATGAGAATAATTCGAATCACGCACAAATATTTCTGATTAATATATGAATATCTAAAGATTGATGTTAGAAAACACTTACAAGAAATAAATTAGCAAAGTAGAGGTTCACCAAAAGTTACATCATCGACAGCAATTTCATAGGAAGACAATAAGCTCAACGGTAGACAGTGAAAATTAGTAAAAAAAACTTAAGGATATGGTATTTCGATCTCAATATTTTGATCTCAGAGAATTCAAAATTACAATGATTATATACCTGAATGATTTATGTTTGATTCAACACCCTTACC
>NC_051409.1:2721373-2721996 GCF_015228065.2 Penaeus monodon | reverse complement strand
TCAGTTAAGAAAAAACGCATTAACGAAGTAAACAACTATAGTAACAATATATTTTTTCCCGTGCCTTTGAAGTGAGTATGTCTTAAAATATGATGATAAAATATTGAAACAAAACCATTTAAAATATAGGAATAGTTTGGATCATTTAAGAGAAACGCAGCTCGTTCCCCCAAACTACTGACGAAATTGAGCAAAGTCATTATTAATAATTGCCAGCCACTGACGCAAGCCTGGAAGTCATTTGCGGGAGAGTTTTGACGAGGCAGAAAGTGGAGTGGCTTAGTGGCGTTGTAAGAGTGCGTTGTAAAGTGCGAAAAGCCGTCTCGCAATGTGTGCTTTTTCATATATATATATTTCTTTTTCTCTCTTTTTTCGCGAGTATATCTGCGTTAACAAGATGCATGTCCTTGTGGTATTTTAGTTGGCTGGTTGTAAAATGTGTTATGCATTTTAATAAAGCGGTCGATGTCAGAAGTTACCATCGTTTCTCTTACTACTGGTATAATTATTTAAGCTACTTTCATAACGTGTATTCACTTTATCTACTGCTCTACTTTCTTTTCCATGTAATGACAGATTTATCAACCATTTCACCTATTTATATCTTTTGAGGCAAGTCAATG
>NC_051409.1:2714708-2715418 GCF_015228065.2 Penaeus monodon | reverse complement strand
CAGAGCATCCCGTCCATCCACGAGCTTGCAGGTTACTTAATTTCAACTTGTAAGAATGATACAGCTCATTTTAAAACCATGTGAACAGAATGCTGATACAAACTAAGACAAGGGCAAGATTCAACACAGTTTGGCATTAGGAAATATTTTGTAACATGCAAATCAGTAGAAGGCAGCCGCAGGATTTCACCTATAACTTTGAATTTTTATCTTAACCCTTATTAATGTCACTGCTTACCCCTGTCTTTATAGAAGTAAATATACCTTCTTTCTATACATGTCATATGGTAACATTTATAAGAACATGATACGCAAAATAATGAAATAACAATTTCCTAAATACTATTCACTGAGATTTAAAACGAGCTGTACCATTCCTAGCAGGGAAAGAAAATAGATAACCTTCAAGGTAGTGGATGCAAGGAACTCCCTCCGTTGACTTAGCCATGCTACTTCAAATATAATATTATTTGAAATATTTTGAAAAACCTGTAACCAGACGGAACAGCGCTACCTAGGTTAAGGGCAGGAGTAGCCAAATTGAATGCACAATGTAAGTAGCATAAAAAAAATAGTAATTAGTAAGAGAAACACTGGTAACTCCTGCACTTGTAGAGAATTTCAACCGCTTCATTAATATACACAATTTACAACCAACTAACTAAAATACCACAAGGCCATATATCTTGTTAATGCAGATATACTCGCAA
>NC_051409.1:2714335-2714684 GCF_015228065.2 Penaeus monodon | reverse complement strand
TGGAGAAGCACACATTGGGGAGACGGCTTTTCACGCTGTACAACGCACTCTCCAAACGCCACTAAGCCTCTCCACTTTCTCCCTCGCCAAAACTCTGCTGCAAAGAATTCTGGGCTTGTGACAGGGGGCTGATAATTATTAATAATGAATTGCCGTTTCCCGGGAAGTACAATGGGGGGGGGGGGGCGAGCTGCGTTTGTCTTAAATGATCCAAAACGTTTACATTCTTTATGATTTTATTCAAATGTTCTCACATATATCATTTTTTATGCGTTATCTTCAAAAAACTGGAAAAATATTGTTGTCACTGTAGCGGTTTCCTTTGATAGTGCGTTTTTCTTGGCCTGCT
>NC_051409.1:2713919-2714305 GCF_015228065.2 Penaeus monodon | reverse complement strand
AAACATATAATTCATATAGGTATAAAATCGTTTCTGAATTTTAATTCTCTAGACTCACAGTTGATTTTTGCCGAAATACTTAAGGGACTTTCATGTTTAAATTTCACTCTCTATCGTACAGTTTTTTATTATAATTATTTTCCGCTTATCATAAATTTAGCACAGATATTTGTGCCTGTTTTCAGTTATTCTAATACATCTTAGAATGCTGGTTGTAATGGGAACACTTCTTCTAAGTATTCGTGTAACTCGTTTATATAAAAGATGGGGATATGTCCACTGATAATATTTCTTATTCTTCCCGCTTAACTGATTATTGATTTAAATCTATCTTGAAATCGTATTTCGGCTGTTTAGACAGGTTATGAAAAGACCTTTTGCATAAA
>NC_051409.1:2712802-2713454 GCF_015228065.2 Penaeus monodon | reverse complement strand
CAAATGGATGCTAAAGCTTTCATAAAAGCGAGTAACACAAGCGTCCCTATGACAACTACCGTGGTAAGAAAAGATTTGAATGATTTAATTAATTACGCACAAATATTTCTTATCAATACTGTATTTCAACAAGCTTCTCATGAGGAAGTATTCATAACAGTGCTAGAATGCAATATAACAGCCAATAACTGCAGCATTATAATAGAAGCAGAATAATATGCACAATATATGGTAAAGATAAAATAATTAAAAGACAGTAAAGGATACAACATTTGATTTTATATCTATTGGATTCTTTTTTTTTATTATTCAGAGAAAAAAAAATCAGGTCAGAGAGAGTGCTTGCAAGGGAAACAAAAACATGACAGATCCAGTTGTCTTTAATGAAAAAATTATATTACTCACTCGTGTTATGCTCTTTCCTCCCGACTGCTGAATAGACGAGTTATATAGAATCACTGATTTAATAATTAAGGCTGATATAAAAGGGGGGAAACTTTGTGTAAAAACCCGGCTTGTGTTCTAGGCATTCCTAGAACAAAGCGTATAAATAAGGGAACCCTGTTAATCATGATAATTTAACATTTATTGCATTTCCAGAAATAAGTCGTGCTATTTTATCATTCAAATTTCTGGAATTGGCAATAACATC
>NC_051409.1:2709221-2709772 GCF_015228065.2 Penaeus monodon | reverse complement strand
CCCTTGTTAAAGATCTAGGGAGAAAAAAGGGGATTTTTGGTTAAAAAAGAAAAAAATTTTGGTTTAAAAATTTTAAAAATAAAATTAAAAAAAAGCTTGGTTTTTTTCCTGAAATTTTACCCAAAAAAAACAAGGAAATGGGTTTACAAAAAAAAAAAAAAGAAAAATTTTAGTAAAATATGAAACAAATTAAAACAAAATTTTACTTTTTTCACAATTTTAAATTAGAGAAAACCTTAATAAAAGATAAACAAAGGAAAGAAAAAGGGAAAAAAACAAAAAGCTAGAAAAAAAATTTGAAAAGGTTTTATTGTATAGTAAAAATTTTTTGGGGGTTGCGGGGGTGTGTTGGTGGGCGCCGCAGAAAAAAAAAATTTTTAAAAAAAGGCACAAAAAAAAATCATCTATACAATATCTTTCTGTGTATTCAAACTACCATATTCCTTTCAGTGAAGTACATAAATGGTCACGTAAGAAGAGAGTTCATCCTACCCTCACACTATGTCCCTCTCGTATGGACATTTCCACGTGACACGTCGTAGGAAGCAGGC
>NC_051409.1:2709039-2709188 GCF_015228065.2 Penaeus monodon | reverse complement strand
GTTGAGTACTGTAAGAGGATCAAAGCAGGAACATCCTATATTCTTTTTTTATGTGTTTTATTCGAAGCTTTGATGTAGTAGATCACATTTTGACAGGTACTCAGGACAGTATTATTCAATAATATGCTGATAACAGGCTGGTTAGCTGG
>NC_051409.1:2708533-2708991 GCF_015228065.2 Penaeus monodon | reverse complement strand
GATTAATGTAGGCATATACTTTATGGATGGATGGATATTTATTCATAGGTAAGAAATGATTTATTGGTTAAATATGCAAGGAATTTGTGACGGCACTATGTTTTATAAATTTCAACGTCCATTTCTCTCTGTCAGCAATTTAGTTTGTCATTTCTTTCTCATGACTTTGTTTTCGAAACTTAGCAAAAATATGAATGGGTCATTCTATCATATATATGAAATTGCATATATCAAGTGATTTAATCACAATGTGACCTTAACTGTTGCTGCAACATTTAATTCAATTTAATATAAACATACCCCAGGCCTCCCATTTGTATGCTAAAGGAAAAATAAATATGCCTATGGTTGTATGTCACCGACTAATAACAAGGTTTTATTTTAAACCTTAAAGAGTATTAATGTTATCTTTTAAATAAGACATTTATATTTCGAGAAAGACAGATGAAGAGATACAT
>NC_051409.1:2708383-2708467 GCF_015228065.2 Penaeus monodon | reverse complement strand
AACACAAACTAAACTGTAATATGAGTTCAACGCACGGCACACGGGCACACAACCAAGTGCTTGCTCATACATAAAATGAAATGA
>NC_051409.1:2708143-2708336 GCF_015228065.2 Penaeus monodon | reverse complement strand
ATAACAAGAAAACTTCACATATTGATCGGCAGTATAATTGTGTTCGGGGACTGCGCTAGCTACCTCTTATGTCTTGGGTCTCGTATATTAACCTCCATTCTATACTTCGCTCAAAATTTCGGATAATAAAAAGTCGCCCTCTTCCAAAACCCCCTTTTAACCCAATCCAACCCCATGCACCACTCTCCCTTTA
>NC_051409.1:2707820-2708031 GCF_015228065.2 Penaeus monodon | reverse complement strand
TGCTTTCTAACAGCTATTTTGGGACAGATGCCTTGGATCACCGCACATTTGTCGTGACCACGCCTTCAGGCATATGCACACACCCCACTCACTCTCGCTCTCCCGCACGAATTTGCTTATTATAAAGTTCCTGCGTGCCCTCTGCGCCTATCGACAGCAGTCCTTATTTCCCGAGGGTGACGATGCCCTACACTCGCCCTGAGGCTTCATT
>NC_051409.1:2706275-2706813 GCF_015228065.2 Penaeus monodon | reverse complement strand
AAACCGTGTGGATGACGATGGTATTTCTTTCCACTGAAGTTTTAAACGTGAGGAAGCCATCTCTGTAAATGTCACTTGGTAATCAATCACTTGGTGGTCACTTATTAACTGTTGAGGAAACACATTCACATTAAGCGCTTGTCACTTGTTTTTCAATTATAAAGCTATCGTGGCACCCTACTAACAACATAGACCTTTCCAATATGTATCATTCCCTTTCATTTTTTTTTTATCTCGCTCTGTGCAAATAAAAATATGTTTTGGATAAACAGCAAAACCATCCAAACATTTCATTTTACTTACACTGCAAAAATATGTTTCATGTGCGTGTGTCCCCTTTAGCGGAATTTATGTAATAAATTTATTAAACCTATCTGTTTAGCTGTTAAAAAGGAAGGTACACATTAACTACTAATACTATCTTGTCGTTCCCGTATTATCCCCTTTTACCTCCGTCCCCATCTCTTTGCACCATGTGACATCCATTAATCAGTGGAATCCGATTGAGCAGCTCCGGAGGTGGGTACCCGACGGAAAA
>NC_051409.1:2705870-2706047 GCF_015228065.2 Penaeus monodon | reverse complement strand
CATAGCCCACTATGGTCTAGGGGCATTTGGTTAACTACAAAACCATATTTAAAGTTTTATCAAATTTCCCTTAACTTGCATGTATTACCATACACCATCTATTTCCATAATTCTTTTAATTAAGTTATCTATTTCCATAATTCTTTTAATTAAGTTCGCTTATTAGAATTATGTATA
>NC_051409.1:2705175-2705592 GCF_015228065.2 Penaeus monodon | reverse complement strand
TATATAGCATAGCAATAATAATAGGTGATGGTGTGTTGTTTATCAACTTTTATTTTACACATCAATGTTTGCATATTTTTATATTGATGGTTTTGCTAACCATTTCATATCCGTACCATGTTATTTGCTGCGAAATATTTCACGTTAAGCGCCGGCGTCACTCGTTTTCCAATTATAAAGCGATCGCTGACTGACTGCAGCGAATCCACACGTTTGTAGCGTTTGAAGTAAACGCTTCCTTATTGTGATTAATGTCTGCGTCATCTATCAGGTTTTGGCCTTTTATTACACGCCATCATTCCATTCCGAAACATGTTCAACTTTTTTTCTCGCTCTCTTTTGTTTTCACTATAGTGCATCACACCCGTGACTGCAAGCTGCATGTGAAATCCGATTACAGTGACTGTGAATACAAAT
>NC_051409.1:2704818-2705110 GCF_015228065.2 Penaeus monodon | reverse complement strand
GACAAAATAAAACCAGCGGATATACAGCAAAGCCGTCCAACCATTTCCTTTTACATACATCATCTATGTGTTCAACATGCAGCTGTCCACCTTAGCGGAAACTATGTAATTGTCCAATTATTTTAAACCTTTAAGAGTATTAATATTATATTTAAAATAAGACATTTATATTTCGAGAAAGACAGATGAAGAGATACATTATATATATATCAAATACATATATGTTTATGTTCCTATAAATACGTAAATATTTGCATAAATAAAAAAAAATAAATACATAATTGTATCATTA
>NC_051409.1:2704150-2704496 GCF_015228065.2 Penaeus monodon | reverse complement strand
TTTTCCTTTTTAATTTGAGTTTATATTTTGACACATTATATTTCTTGGAAAATCATATGTTTAATATTATTTACTATGCAATTTGATATTGTATGAGGATGTATAATTGATATCAAGATTTCATGTCGATATATTATATATGTAATTTTGTTTTCATCAAAGTTTGCATAAATTTCCACATACATTTTGATTATTTCAATATCTATTTCATTTTATAGTGCTTTGATATGTGTTTTGTTTATTGTGATCCAATTTATAAGATTTTGGATAAACATATATTTATATCAAATATTATTTCAGGTCGAAATAAGTAATTATGACAAGCCAAGTGTTTTTCTGGTGAACC
>NC_051409.1:2703085-2703949 GCF_015228065.2 Penaeus monodon | reverse complement strand
CATAGTCATGGGATTGCACCATTAAATGTGAAACATGAGAAGGCGCTGGACCAATCTCTTCCACAGTCGTTTTATGTCAATCGTGTTGCGTCGTTACTTTGCAGCAGCGCTTAAGAATCGTCTCTAGGGTGCATACCTGGTCAGACTATTCCCTATGCAGCAGCTCCCCCCCCCTTTCCAGATTGCTGATACAATCTAAGACATGGAGATTTCATGCAGTCTAGCATTAATTAGTATCTTGCAAGATACGGCATTTTACAGGTTTTCACCTATGAATTCTGGAATTTTATTTTATCCTTTATTGTCACTGCCTAGCCTTGAAACTTTGCAGAAATCAATATTTCTTCTCTCTATACCTGTCATATGGTAATCAATTTAAGAACATGATACGTAAATAATAAAGTCATAATTTTCTCATTTCTGTTCACTTGATTTTAAAAAGAGCTGTGCCGAGCAGGGGAGGAAAATAGGTAACCTGCAGGTTAGTGGATGTCCCGTTGCCCCATTCAAGGGGCAACGGAAGGACTTGCCATTGACATAGACTCAAAAATATGAATAGGTGAAATAGTTGAGAAATCTGTAACTAAACGGAACAGAAGCAACAAAGGTTCAAGGAGTAGACAAACTGAATACACATTATGGGAGTAACTAAACATACCAGTAGTAAGAGAAACAATGGTAACCGTTTAATTAAAATCCATAACACACTTTACAACCAGGCAACCAAAACACCACAATGACATACATCTTGTTAATGCAGATATACTCTCAAAAAGAGAGAAAGAAAAATATATGAAAAAGCACATTGCTAGACAGCTTTCCACACTTTACAACGCACTCTCACAACGCCACTAAGCCTCTCCA
>NC_051409.1:2702424-2702647 GCF_015228065.2 Penaeus monodon | reverse complement strand
ATCATTATAGCTCTCAGCGTATTCAAACCACCATATTCCTTTCAGTGTAGTGCATATATGGTCACGGAGGAAGGAAGAGTTCCACTCTACCCTCACGCTTTGTGCCTCAAGTGTGTACATTTCCGCGTGACAGGCCGTAAGAAGGATGGTGGAGGGTTATAAGGTGAAGAAGAGGGTGTAAGTGGTGTAAGAGGATCAAAACAGGGACACCGTTTGCTTTTTG
>NC_051409.1:2702261-2702333 GCF_015228065.2 Penaeus monodon | reverse complement strand
GAGCTTTGATGTAGTATTCAGGACATTGTTCATTCAATAATGTGCTAATAATAGGCTGCTTAGCTGGCTGTT
>NC_051409.1:2701766-2702224 GCF_015228065.2 Penaeus monodon | reverse complement strand
GATATTTGTAGGTGAATACTTATGGATATTTAGATACTGATTCATCGGGCAAGTAATGCTTAATTGGTAAAATATGCAAGCATTTGTAAAGATAATATGTTTTTGAAACTTAGTATAAATATAGAATGGGTCATAACACCATATATGTGAAATCGCATATATCGAGTGATTTTATCGAAATGTGACCTGAACTTTTGCTGCAACAAATTCGATATAAACATACCCCAGGCTTCACATTAGTATGTTAAAGAAAGATAAATATGCCTATGGCTGTATGCCGATGTCTAATAACAACCCAGCGTTGGTTCATTTACATATAAGAAAACACGAGCTAAATTGTAATATGAGTTCTAACTTGCTTACCAAAGCCTTGCCTGAGTGACAGAAATATACACATGCACACGGAGACACAACCAAACACTTGCTCATACACAAAGGAGGAAAGGGAAACAGGAAGG
>NC_051409.1:2701391-2701596 GCF_015228065.2 Penaeus monodon | reverse complement strand
TAAAGAAAGGGGAAAAGAAAACTTCACTTATTGAGCGGCGGCGTAATTGTGTTTTGGGACTGCAATAGCTACCTCATATGTCTTGGGTCTCGCAAATGAACCTTTATTCTATACTTTGCTCTAAATTTCAGATAATAAAAGGTCACCCACTTCCAAAACCCCAACTTTACCCCAATCTAACCCCTGCGCACTAATCTCCCTTTAA
>NC_051409.1:2699609-2701318 GCF_015228065.2 Penaeus monodon | reverse complement strand
TGCTCTCTTACAGCCACTGAAATCGGTGTGGATGAGGATGGTATGTTTCCACTGAAGTTCTATAGTGAGGGAGCTCTCTCTGTAAAACAATAACATAAATGTTGCATGCACAGAAAACTTGTCGCTTGTATAACTGTGAGTATGTGTATCATAGTGATGATAGTCTTGTAGAAGTATAGATAAATATGATAATAACATACATCAATCTCCACCAAAAACACAAGATAGAAAAAGGGGTAATACAATAAATACAAAAGGTAAGTGGACAAAGCCAATTGTACACTCCCTGTTCCAAACCATTAAAACATATAGCACGGTATGCAGTCAGTCATATGAAATACCCTTACCACAAAAAAATGTTAAAATACTGCCACTTAAGAATGAGAAAAGAATAAAATCGAGTTTTTTCCCCTTCTTCTTCTTACTCGGATGCTAAACATTCAACACGACACCTCTATACAGTTCAACTTTCTGTTTCATGAAAAGAGTCAGTAGAAAAATAGATAAATTGATTAATAAAACATGAAAATTGCCCCGCTAACATAATTAACGAAAACAGGATTTAACTTGATACTCACCAGTTGCCCTACTCAGACGCCACGCACTCGCCACAGCGCCACACGCTCTCCACCTTTGCCTCGCCAAAACTCTCCCGCAAATGACTTCGAGACTTCGGTTAATGGCGGGCAATTATTAACAATGGATTTGCCGAAATACTTCAGAGAAACCAGCTGCGGTTCTGATAAGTGGATCCAAAACGTTTCCGTTCTACTATGATTACATTCTAATATTTTATCATGTTTTATTTGTGCGATGACATCAAAGGCAGAGAAATATTGATATATATTGGCATAGTATTTTTCCATTTCCCTTTTTTTATATTATTTTTGTGTGAAACGGATTTTTTTTCAGTTGTTGCAACCGGAAAAAGGCATATAAAATCATTGCGAATTTGAAAACAATGGGATCATTTGATTTATGTTGAAACACAGGATCTTTTGCCGAGGTAATTTTCACGTTTCTTTGTGTACATTGGGCTCTTGATGTAGTGATATAGGTACAGTTTTTGTAATATGAAGCAATAGTCTCTCTCTTTCATCTTTTTAAAATCACCATTCCATTTATTTTGTTACATGGTTCCTTTAAATAGATCTATTATTACTAAACGCTTAGCTCCGTTCTTCCAGTCACTTGATAATCGTACTTTATTAGCTGTTGTGGAAATACGTCCATATTAAGCGCTTGTCACTTGTTTTTCAGCCGTAAAGCAATCGTGGTGTCCTAACTGCAGCGAATACGCACGTTTGTAACGCTTCCCTTATCGTGATTAATGTCTGCGTCCCCTGTCAAGTTTTGCCAACTGTTTTAAATGACCTTTCCAATGTGTATCATTCCCTTTCAAAAAAAGTTTTTTTCTCTCTTTTTTATATATATATACTTCCATTGTTGTTCAGCTACGTAGAAAAAACATCCATAATAGGTATTGTCGATGCAAATAAAACTCCATTGTGGATATACAGTAAAACCACCCAACCATTTCATTTTACTTACACTACACGCATAAATGTTTCATGTGCGTGTGTCCACTTTTGCGGACTTTTGTAATCCTTCAACTTTTTTATGGTTTCGGATATAAAATATATTTCTTACGTATTGTACAGGACACGTACGCACGCTTGCACAAACAAAAAACATATGTATTATCATTC
>NC_051409.1:2698882-2699009 GCF_015228065.2 Penaeus monodon | reverse complement strand
CACTGTTATTTTACACATCACTTTTTGCATATTCTTACACTGATAGCAAATACTGAGTTCAATTTTGCTAACCATTCCATATCGGTACCATGTTATTTGCTGTGGAATATTTCACGTTAAGCGCCTG
>NC_051409.1:2697544-2698823 GCF_015228065.2 Penaeus monodon | reverse complement strand
TACCAGCCACACCATTCCTCCCCATCCCTGCTTTCTAACAACCACAGAAACTAATCCCGTGTGGATGTGGATGGTATGTTTCCATTAAAGTTTTAAAAGTGAGGAAGTTATCTCTGTAAAACAGTAAAATACATGAACACTGTATGCACAAAAAACGTGTTGCCTGTATAACTGAGAGTATGTGTATCATAGTGATGTCAATCTTGTAGTAGTAGCAATAAAAGTAAATAAGACAATAACATAATACATCAACTACCAAAAACACAATATTGAAAATGAGCTAATACAAAAGGGAATACAAAAGGAAAATGCAGAAACCTAATTGTACGCTCCCCGTTCCAAACCATTTTAACATATAGCATATTATGCAGTCAGCCATCTAAAATACCATTACCACAACAAAATAAAACTTGTTAAAATACTGCCACTTAAGAATAAGAAATGCAAAGCTTTTTCCACTGCCAAACACTCAACACTGCGCCTCTATGCATTGTTCTGTCTCATGAAAAGAGTGAATAGAAAAATTAATCAATTAATAAATCGCACAAATTACCCCGTTAACATATTTAACGGAAAGGTCAGTGATCTTGTTAAAATACCCACGACTTGGCCTTCTCAGACGACACGCTCTCACCACAACGTCACAAACTCACCACTTACTGCCTCGCCAAAACTCTCCCGCAAATGACTTCGAGGCTTCGGTTAATGGCTGGCAATTATTGACAAAGACTTTGCGGAACTACATTGAGAAAAGTAGGTGTGGTTCTGATGAATAGATCCAAAACATTTTCGTTCTACTATGATTGTATTTTAATATTTCGCTGACGTCAAAGGCAAAGAAAAATAAATATATATTGTCATAGTTCGTGAGGCAGATTTTTTTTCAGCAAACATTAAAAAATCACATTTAACATCATTGCGATTTAGGCAAACGATGAAATACATGATCTTTTATTCTATATCGAGTTCATTTTAACTTTAGTTTCTGTACACTGACCTTTGATTGTAGTGATATATGTACGGTTATTGTAATATTAAGCAATACTCTCCTTTTTTATCACCATTACAGCGATCGTGGCACCCTCCGAACTACGGCGAATCCAATCCACACGATTGTGATTAATATCTGCGTTCTCTCTCAAGTTTTGGCAACATTGTTTTAAATTACCTTTCCAACGTGTATTTCATTCCCTCTCCTGATTTTTTTTTTCATGACTGTTCATCTACGTAGATATGATCCATAATATTTAGCGTCGATGCAAATAAAAATCTATTGTGG
>NC_051409.1:2697018-2697437 GCF_015228065.2 Penaeus monodon | reverse complement strand
TTATTGTGCAGAATGTGTTTTTTCTATAGTTTGCATAACAATAATAGCAAGAGATCTATTCTTAATCATCACTGTTGTTATTTGACACAGTAACTTTTGCATATTTTCATTTTGATAACAAATATTATGTTCAGTTTTGTTAACGATTTCATATCCGTACCATGTTATTTGCTGTGGAATATTTCACGTTAAGCGCCTGTGTCACTCCAATTACAAAGCGATCGTGCGTTCCAGCTGACTGCAGCGAATCCACACGTTTGTACTGTTTTAAAGAAACGCTTCCTTACTGTGATTAATGTCTGCGTCATCTGTCAAGTTTTGGACTTTTAGTACAGGCCATCATTCCCTTTCGAATCATGTTCAACTTTTTGGTTTTCAATAGAGTGCATAACACCCGTGACTCTCCAGCTGCATGGGAA
>NC_051409.1:2696628-2696712 GCF_015228065.2 Penaeus monodon | reverse complement strand
CATCCAACCATTTCCTTTTACATACATAATATATGAGTTTCACATTCGACTGTCCACTTTCAAGGAAACTATGTAATTATTCTA
>NC_051409.1:2694667-2696154 GCF_015228065.2 Penaeus monodon | reverse complement strand
GGTACATGAGATGGCGCTGGAGTAATCTCTTACACAGTCTTATGTCAATCGTATTGTGTCATATGTCTTGGGTGCAGAAGTGCTTAAGTATCCTCTCCACGATGCATGCCTGGGCAAACTGTTCACTTTGCAGCACCCCCCCCCCTCCCGGCTTTCCAGAGTGCTGATGTAATCTGAGACAAGGGCAGGACTCCATGCAGTCTGGCATTAAGAAGAATCTTGCAACATATATGTTGTCAGTGGAAGGCAGCATACAGATTTTTACCTATAAACTTTGGAACTTTATTTAAACACTGATTTCACTGCTTTTCAGAAATTGTATATAAATTATGTTATATGGTAAAAATTTCAAGAACATGACACGCAAAATAATAGTCATAATTTCTCAGTTCTATTCACGGTTTTAAAATGAGTTGTACCATACCTAGCAGGGGAGGAAAATAAGTATTAAACTACGAAAAGTAACCTGCAAGCTACTGTGTGAAAGGAATGCTCCGTTGCCCCATCCATGCTCCATAATGACTTGCCAGTGACCTTGCCTCAGAAAATATAAATAGTTGAAATAATTGATTAATCTGTAACCACATGGAACAGAATGTACCTTGGTTCAAGGACATGAGTAAACAAATTGAATGCACATTATGTAAGTAGCTTCAATGAATACACCAGTAGTAAGAGAAACGATGGTAACTTCTAACATCAAATGCTTTATAAAAATGCATAACACACTTTACAACCAGCCAGCTAAAATACCACAGGTTTTTTTCATACCTTACAACGGACTCTCACAACGCCACCAAGCTTCTTCACAAACCGCCTCGCCAAAATTCTCCCGCAAATGACTTCCAGGCTTGCAATTAATAATAATGATTTTACTCGATTCGTAAGTACTTTAGGGCATCGAGTTGCGTTTCTCTTAAATTATCCAAATTATTCCTATTTTTTAAATGATTTTGTTTCAATATTTTATGAGCATATCTTATAACACTTTTTTCAAAGGAACGGGAAATGATATTGTCAATATAGTTGTTAACTTCGATAGTGCGTTTTTTTGACCTGAGGTATATAATTATTGTGATTTTGAATTCTCTGGAATTGCATTCAGTTTAGATCGGAGAACCGTATACAAAAGGATCTTTTACTATTTAATTTTCACTAACTCTCGGAGAGGTTATTGTCTCCCTATGATATTGCCGCAGATGTTGTGATCTTTGGTGAAGCTATATTTTTACTTTATTGTGTTTGTTTTCCAACACCAACACTTTCCAACACTTTTGATATTCGTACATTGATCAGAAATATTTGTACGTGTTTCCAGTTATTCTAAGTTATTCTATTTTTAGAACGTTCGTTTTAATAAAAACACTTTTCTTCTAAGCACCGATATACCTCGTTTATATAAAAGCTTTATCCACTATATTTTTTTTCCTTCGATAATTAATTGATATCCATCTTTAAATTTTCGTTACAGACAGATTGTTGCATAT
>NC_051409.1:2693657-2694261 GCF_015228065.2 Penaeus monodon | reverse complement strand
AATTATACTGGATGGATGTTATACTTTTATATAAGCGAGTGATATAGATGCATGATAAAAGCGTTTCCACTGCAACTATCATGGTAAGGAAAGGTTTGAATAAGTTAACAAGCACACATATATATCAATACAAAATATTAACAAGCTTTATATGAGAAAATATTTACGAAGTGATAAAAATAGAATAATTTCACAAAAGGTTCCTGTAACTGCAGCAATATTATAGACAGAGAATAATGTACACAATATACGGTAAAATAAAGTAAATAAGTGGTGGAAAAGGATACAGTATTTCGTGTTATATCTATTGTTTCTTAGTTTTGATTCAGATAACGAAAAAAAAAAGTTTCAAGTTAGAAAGCGTGCTAAAGAAGGAAAGAAAAAAAAATGACAGATCCCGGTATAAAAAAAAAAAAAACTCTTTTGTTACTCGTGTTTACTCTTTGCTCGTGACCGTCGAATGGGCGAGTGTACATAAAATCACTGATTAAATAAAAAAAAGTCGATATATTCTATAAGGAAACTGTTAAGTAGGATAACTTACCATTTATTACATTTGCAAATATAAGTCATGCTTTTTTATCATTTAGTTTTTTGGACATGG
>NC_051409.1:2693193-2693601 GCF_015228065.2 Penaeus monodon | reverse complement strand
TATATATATATATTTGAAGATTCTTCCCGACACCAGACTGCATGGTTCTTGCTCCTCCCTTGTATTTTATCTGTTTCTGAAACGTAGCATAAATATAGCATGGGGGATTGTATATTACATATGAATATGCATATATTAAGTGATTTCATGAAACTGTGGCCTGAATTTTGCGGCAACAAATTTTATATAAACATACCCCTTAGCCTCACATTAGTGCTAAAGGAAAGATAAATATACCTATGTCTGTATGTCTTAGTCTAATAACAACTGAACGTTGGTTTCATTTACATCTATGAAAACACGAGCTACATTGTAATAAGATTATAATTTGCTTACCAAAGGCTTACCTGAGTGACAGAAACACACACATGCACACGGCCACATAACCAAGCGTTTGCTCATACACAA
>NC_051409.1:2692811-2693164 GCF_015228065.2 Penaeus monodon | reverse complement strand
ATAGGAAAAAAATCACATATTGAGAGGCAACATGAACCTTCAGCTCCCACCCCTTCTTTTTCCCCCACACTTAAAATTGCACATCTACACCTTAATAAAACACGAAATTACACCATCTTTAACAAAAAGGTCATTGATCTTGTTAAAATACTCACCGCGAGACCCACGCAGACGCCACGCACTCGCCACAGCGCCACAAACTCTCCACATTCTGCCTCGCCAATACTCTCCCGCAAATGACTTCGAGGCTTCGGTTTAATGGCGGGTAATTGTTGACAGGCTTTGCCAAAGTCCAGTTGTGGTTCTGATAAGTGGATCCAAAACATTTTCGTTCTTTTACGATTATAAAAAAA
>NC_051409.1:2692482-2692779 GCF_015228065.2 Penaeus monodon | reverse complement strand
GTAGGTAGGTGTGCGTTGACTTCAAAGGGAGAGGAAAAATTGATATATATTGCCATGGTGATTCGATGCCACTGTTTTATTTTTATTTAATTTTTTTATGGCCTGAAGGTGAATGTTTTTTTTCTGTTTTTCAAACATAAAGAGAGACATACATTTAAAAACATTGCGAATTTGAAATCAATGGAATCACAGAAAAAAGTCTTTTATTGCATATCGAGTTCATTTTCACTTCACTTTATACACATTGGACTTTTAATTTAGTGCTAAAGGTATGGTTTTTGTTATATAAAGCAATAT
>NC_051409.1:2691939-2692453 GCF_015228065.2 Penaeus monodon | reverse complement strand
TTTTTTAATCACTATTGTAGTAATTGTGTCACATGATTTGTTAAAATGTTCTTTTGAGAGTAAACTTTTAGTTCAGTTCTTCCAGTCATTTGATAATCGTACCTTGTTAACTGTTGAGAAAACACGTATATGTTAAACGCTTGTGTCACTTATTTCTCAATTATAAAGTGATCGTGGCGTCGTCCTAACTATAGCAAATCCGCACGCTTGTAATGCTTAAAGGAAACGCTTCCTTTATTGTGATTAATGTCTGCGTCCTCTCAAATTTTGGTAATACTGTATGAAATGACCTTTACAAAGTGTATATCATTTCCTTTCAAACATTTTTTTTTTCATACTTTCATGACTATTCACCTACGTAGAAAAAAAAATCCATAACAGGTATTGTCAATGCAAATAAAAATCTATTGTGGATATACAGTAAAACCATCCAACCGTTTCATGTTACATTACACTAAATACATAAATGCTTCATGTGAGTGTTGACTTTAGCTGAATATATGTAATCGCTCAG
>NC_051409.1:2691381-2691913 GCF_015228065.2 Penaeus monodon | reverse complement strand
CGGATATACAATTTCCCACGTATTGTACAGGACACTTTTGCACGCTCACACACACAAAAAAAACTACCCACACACATATATGTATTATCACTATCAATATTTCTTTATTATCATGTCGGCAGTAGTAATGACGTGATCAAATATTAGTCTAGTGAAGTGGTTTCCAGACTTATGTGCCGGCGGCCCCTTTGTTGTTGGGTGGATTCCTAGCCCCCCATGTGTATACACATGTGTATACATTTTTTTAAAGACGCTGCTTTATTTCACAAGCATAGACTAATTAATTTAGCAGGCTTGTAATAAAGAAGCTACTCATTAACTGCTTCTAATGTGACCCCCTTCCGACCCCTTTTAGCTCACCGCCCCCAGGTATTTCCACCGCCCAGTTTGGGAGCCGATGGTCTGGGGGCGTAAAGTATATACAAAACAATTATAAATTTTGATGCATTTCCCTTGCATACATTACATCATCTACTTTCGTAATTATTTTAATAAAGTCGGTTTATTAGAATATTGTGTAGATTCCTTTAGC
>NC_051409.1:2690851-2691146 GCF_015228065.2 Penaeus monodon | reverse complement strand
CATTCGTTTTCCAATTATGAAGCGATCGCGGCTACCAGCTAACTGCAACGAATCCACACGTTTGTGTCGCTTAATGGAGACGCTTCCTTATTGTGATTAATGGCTGCGTCATCTGTCATGTTTTGGCAGCACGGTGTTCTAAATGGCCTTTTATTTCATGCCACTATTCCCTTTCGAAACATGTTCAACTATTGTTTTTTCTCGTTCTGTTTAGTTTGGAATACAGTGCATCACAACCCATGACTGCCCAGTTGCATGTGAAATTCGGTTATAGTTAATGTAAATACAGTATATG
>NC_051409.1:2689419-2690817 GCF_015228065.2 Penaeus monodon | reverse complement strand
AACTAGGGGATATACAGCAGAGCCATCCAAACATCTCCTTTTACATACATTTCTATCCATGTGTGTGTGTAACTATGAGATTGCACCTTGAAAGGTTATGATCCATGAGAGGGGGCTGGAGCAATCTCTTCCACAGTCGCTCTCATGTCAATCGTTTTGTGTCTATACGTTGCAGTAGCGCATAAACATCCTCTGTAGGGTGCATCCCTGGGGAAACTGTTCCCTATGCAGCAGACTTTCCAGATTGCTGATATAATCTAAGGCAAAGGCAAGATTATATGTTGTCAGTAGAAGGCAGAAGGTTTTCACCTATAAACTTTGTAATTTCATTTTAACCCTGAACATTTCCACTGTAAGCCATAAATCTCTAACTTTTCGAGAAATTGATATATCATCATTCTATGCCTGTCGTTTGGTAACATTTTCAAGAACATGGCACGCAAAATAATGTTCTGGTAATTAATAATTAATGAGTTTTGGCGAGGCAGAAAGTGGAGAGGCTTAGTGGGGTTGTGTGAGTGTTTGGTAAAGTGTGAAAAGCTGTCTCGCAATGTAAGCTTTTTCATACCTTTTCCTTCTTTTTGCGAGTATATATGCGTTAAGAAGATTTATGTCCTTATGGTATTTTAGTTGGCTGGTTGTGAAGTGTGTGTTATGTATTTTAATAAAGCGGTTAGTGAGAATTTCTTAACAACAACCAGGAGTTATCATTGTTTCTCTTAATACTTGTATATTTAATTAATCTGCTTCCACAATTTTTCTAATTCTGTCCTTGAACTTAGGTAGTTTCTGTTACGTTTGGTTACAGATTTATGAATTATTTCAACTATTTATATTTTTTGAGGCTAGGTCAATGGCAAGTCATTAAGGAGCACGGATGAGGCGACGGAACATTCCTTCCATCCACTAGCTTCCAGGTTACTTATTTTCCTCCCCTGCTAGACACAACTCATTTTAAAATCAAGTGAACAGAATTGAGAAAACTATGATATTATTATTGACGTGCCATGTTCTTGAAAATATTACCATACGGCAGGTATAGAAAGAATTTGTAATAATTTCTGCAAAGTTTAGAGACATTGCTTAGCACTGACATCATTAAGGGTTAAAATAAAATTTCAAAGTTATTAGGTCAAAACTTGCAGGCTGCCTTCTATTGATAACATATATGTACCAAGATTCTTCCTAATGCCAGACTGCATGAAATCATGCAATTGAATTTGATTATATCAGCAATCTGGAAAGGTGGGGCTTCTGCATAGGGAATAGTTTGCCCAGGCATGCATCCTGGAGAGGATATTTAAGCTCTGGTGCAGAGTAACGGCACAGCATGATTGACAAAGAACGATTGTAGAAGAGATTGTTCCAGTGCCATATCATCTAGCATAACTTTTCAAG
>NC_051409.1:2688515-2688979 GCF_015228065.2 Penaeus monodon | reverse complement strand
ATTAATCAATCAATTTATCTATTTATTTTTAATCACTATTTTTCTTTTTTGATAAAAACTGTAATCGGATTTCACATGTAACTAGAGAGTCACGGGTGTGATGCACTCTATGAAAAAGAAAAGAGAGCGAGAACAAAAGAAGAAAAAAAAGGAAGGGAATAATGGTCTGTAATAAAAGGCCAGTTAGAACACGTGTTGCCAAGACTTGACAGATGACGCAGACATTTATCACAATAAGGAAGCATTCCCTACAAGCTGCAGTTAGCTGGAAGCCACGATCGCTTAATAATTGGAAAACGAGTGACACAGGCGCTTAACGGGAAATATTCCACAGCAATTAACATGGTACAGATATGAAATGGTTAGCAAAAGTGAACAAAATATTTGCTATCAATAAAAGACTTTGCAAAAATTGCAATGCTGATAAACAATAGATCATCACCTACTATTATTGCTACGCTAAC
>NC_051409.1:2687309-2688263 GCF_015228065.2 Penaeus monodon | reverse complement strand
CTACAACACGAGGAAATATATTTTAAAACCGAAACGATAAAAAGAAGACTTGACAGGGGACGCAGATATTAATCACAATAAGGGAAGCCTTACAAACGTGGGGATTCGCTGCAGTTAGGACGCCACGATCACTTTACGATTGAAAAACAAATGACAAGCGCTTAACGTGAATGTCTTTCCTCAACAGCTAATAAGGTACGATTACCAAGTGACTGGAAGAACTGAGCTAAGCGTTTACTTACAACAACTCTATTTAAAGGAATCGTGTAACAAGACAAATGGAATAGGGATTTTAAAAAGAAAAAAAAGATTAGGGAGAGAGACTACTGGTTCATATTATAATAACCATACCTATATCACTCCCTTAAGAGCCCAATGTACATAAAGTAAATCAACTCGATAAAAGATCCTGTATTTCAGCGTAAATCAACTGATTCCACTGTTTTCAAATTCGCAGTGATTTTATATGTATGTCTTTTTATGGTTGCTATAACTGAAAAAAAGAAAAATGTGAAAGAACTATGACAATATATAGCAATATTCCTCTGCCTTTGATGTCAAATAAAACATGATGAAATATTAGAATGCAATCATGATAGAACGAAAACGTTTTGGATCCACTTATCAGAACCGCAGCTGGTTTCTCTGAAGTATCTCGGCCAAGTCACTGCCAATAATTGCCCGCTATTAACCGAAGCCTCGAAGTCATTTGCGGGACAGTTTTGGCAGAAAGTGGAGAGTTTGTGACGTTGTGGCGAGTGCGTGGCGTCTTAGTAGGGCAATTGGTGAGTATTTTAACAAAATAAATACCTTTTTCGTTAAATGTTTTAACGGGGTAATAATCGTGTTTTATTAATCAATTTATTTTTCTATTGACTCTTTTCATAAGACAAGTTGAACAATATAAAGGCTTAGTGTTGAGTGTTTGGCATTCGAGTGGAAATAATAGCTTCG
>NC_051409.1:2686643-2687259 GCF_015228065.2 Penaeus monodon | reverse complement strand
CAAGTTTTATTCTGTTGTGGTAATAGTATTGTAGACGAGTGACTCTATAATGTGCTATATGTTTTAATAGTGTGGAACATGGAGTGTGTAAATGGGTTTGTGCACATATGTATTTATTGTATTATCATTTTCAATCTTGTATTTTTGGTAGAAGCTGATGTATTATGTTATTATCATAGTATTATTACCGATACTACAAGATTGATATCACTATGATGCACATACTCTCAGTTATACAGGCGACACGTTTTCTGTCCAATGTTATTGTTTTACAGAGATACCTTCCTCACTTTTAAAACTTCAATGGAAACATACCATCCTCAGTTATGTTATGGTGTGGCTAGTAGAGGGGGACAGGAAGGGAGGGAGGGAAGGGGACAGGGAGGGAGGGAGGGTGGGGGACAGGGAGGGAGGGGGTGTGGGGGAAAGGGAAGAGGATTGGGGTAGGAGGGGGCGGAGGAGGGGAAGGGTTGGAACGTGGGGGTTTTGGAAGTGAGTGACCTTTTATTATCTGAAATTTAGAGTAAAGTATAGAGCGGAGGTTAATTTCCGAGACTCAAGACATAAGAGGTAGCGAGAGCAGTCCCTGAACACAATTATGTTGCCGCTCAAAATG
>NC_051409.1:2685985-2686448 GCF_015228065.2 Penaeus monodon | reverse complement strand
ATGAGCAAGTGCTAGGTTATGTCCTCGTGTGTATGTGTGTGTTTCTGTCACTCGTGCAAGCTTTTGGTAAGCAATTTGAACAATTTAGCTTGTGTTTTCTTATATGTAAATGGGATCAACACTGGGTTGTTATTAGATAACGACATACAGACATAGGCATATTCATCTTTCCTGTAGCGTACTAATATGAGCCCTGGGTATGTTTATGTTAAATTTGCTGCAACAAAAGTTCAGGTCACATTTTGATTAAATCACTTGATATAAGCAATTTCATATACATCATACAATCACTTATTCTGTATTAATTTTACGTTTCAGAAACAAAATGAGTAAAAAATGAAAATCTCAATTGTTAACAGAGAGAAATGAACAATGACATTTTTAAAAATCGCATCTTGTACCAATACATCACTACCCTTTGAATAAATAACTATCCATCCATAAGCATTTATCAACACATATC
>NC_051409.1:2685814-2685882 GCF_015228065.2 Penaeus monodon | reverse complement strand
ACGCACATTAATGAATGAACACTGTTTCGAATATCAGTCATGATGTAAAAAGTAACAACAAAGCTCCG
>NC_051409.1:2685556-2685738 GCF_015228065.2 Penaeus monodon | reverse complement strand
CAGGTGTCCCTTCTTTGATCCTCGTACACCACACACCCTTCTCTTCCTTGCCTTATTGCACTCCAACAGCCTCCTTCCTACGGCTTGTCACGCGGAAATGTCCACACATGAGGGACACAGTGCGAAGGCAGGGTGGAGCTTTTCCCTCCTCCATGAACATATATGTACTACACTGAAGGAAA
>NC_051409.1:2683914-2685102 GCF_015228065.2 Penaeus monodon | reverse complement strand
GGGTGACCATTCTATTCTGTTCCGTCGCTTCTTTGTCTTTTTCGGCCCTTTTCTGTTCCCTTTGGTTTAGTCGTTCATACTACATGGTTTCTCTCCCCCAAACAGTAATATACTGTGTATGTTTGTACAAGTTAAACTTCGTTCTAGATTTGCTTCATATTATGTTTTTCTTTTTTTTTCAATCACCCACCATACAACTGTTATATAAGATATCGGGTACCAATTTCGAAGTGAAAGATCTGCAACCGTACATTTAATTTTTACTGCACATTTGATTTTTAATGTGTTCAATGTTGCGAATCATTTCATATCCATATCTTGTTCTTTGCTGTTGTTGTATTCTTCATGTTAAGCGTCTGTTTCGTCACTTTGCAGTGGCGCTGGAGTATCCTCTTCAGGACCCAAACCTGGTGAAGAGTGTGATGGCAGCCAAATTGTTCCCTGTGTAGCAACCTCCCCTCCGTCTAGAGAGCTGATAAAATCCAAGCGAAGGGCAAGAAAAATGCAGTTCGGTATCGGGATGAATCATCCTGTATATGTTATATCATGTCCAAAAATTTAGATCATAAAATATCCTGATTTATTTCTGTAATAAATGGTAAATTATCCTACTTATCAGGGTTACCTTATGTCCACAATTTGTTCTAGAAATACCTAAAACACAAATAGGATCTTTACCAATATATCCCCCCCCCCCACACACACACAATATTTCGGTCTTCATTATTATATTAGTGATTCAATGTACCCTAACCCATGTGACGATCAGGGGTAACAAGTAAGATCCTTTTTCATCAAAGACACCGGGCTTTGTCATGTTTTTGTTTCCTTTGTTAGCATGCTTTCTAACCTGAAACTTTTTTTCTGAATCAAAAATAAAAAGATCAGATATCAAACGAAATATTGTATGCATTACCTTGTTTGACTTTATTTATATCGTATATTATGTAGATTATTCTGTGTCTATAATATTGCTGCAGTTACGGGGACCTATTGTGAAATCATATTGTTTTTTCTCACTTCGTAAATATTTTCTTATATAAAGCTTGTTGATATACTGTATTGATAACATTTTTGCCTGTTAAGTTATTCAAATCTTTCCTTGCCATGGTAGTTGTAATGGGAACGCTTGCCATCCATCCGTTAGATTTTTTATTATTATTTTTTAGACTATTCGAGTTTACTTTG
>NC_051409.1:2682042-2683241 GCF_015228065.2 Penaeus monodon | reverse complement strand
CTTTATACACGCAAAGGAGTGAGTTTCAAGTTAACGCACAAATATATTTCATAAAATATACTGATGAAACATTGAAATAAAATCAAGAAAATGTAAACATTTTAGAACATTCAAGACAAACGCAACTTGTTTCCCAAAAGTACTTTTGGAATTGAGAAAAGTCATTGTTTATAATTGCCAGCCACTGATGTTAGCCTGGAAGTCATTTGCAAGAGCGTTTCGGCGAGGCAGAAAGTGGAGAGGCGTAGTGGCGTTGTGAGATTGCGTGGTAAAGTGCGAAAAGCCGTCTCGCAATGTGTACATTTTCATACTTTTTTCTTGCCTTCTTTTTGCGAGTATATCTGCATTTACAAGATGTTTGTCCTTGTGGTATTTTAGTTTGCAAAGCAAAGTTTTAGATTGTAAAGGTGTTATGCATTTTAATAAAGATGTTGACGTCAGGCGTCAACATTATTTCTCTTACTTCTGGTGTATTTATTTAAGCTACTTTCATAATGTGTATTCCGTTTGTCTCCTTCTGTCCTTGAAACTTGGTAGCTTCTCTTTCGTTTAGTTACAGATTTATCAACTGTTTCTATTTTATGAGGCAAGGTCATTATAGACACGGATGTAGTAACGGAGCATTCCTTCCATCCACTAACTTCCAGGTTACTTTTCGAAAGTTGAATTCTTATTTTCCTCTCTTGCTAGGTACGGTAGTGTTAATAGAATTGAGAAAATTATTTTGCGTGTCATGTTACTATATGACATGTATAGAAAGATGTGTTGATTTCTTCATAGTTTAGATACTTATAGCTTACAGTGAACACGTTAAGGGTTAAAATGAAATTACAAAGTTTATAGGAGAAAATATGTGGCTGCCTTCTACTGACAACATATACACTGCAAGGTTCTTCTTAATGCCAGACCGCATGGACTTTTGCCCTTGTCTTACATTATATCAGCAATCAAGAAAGGGGGGTGCTGTTACATAGGGAACAGTTGCCAGGCATGCATCATGGAGAGGATACTTCAGCTCGGTGCAGAGTGACGACACATGATTGACATAGAGCGATTGTTAGAGAGATTGTTCCAGTACTATTTCATCTTTTCTTGCACCCTGGAGAGGATATTTAAGTGCCTCTGCAAAGTAAAGACACAAAACGATAGACATGAGAGCGACTGTGGGAGATATTGCTGCCGGCGCCGACTTTTCAAGG
>NC_051409.1:2681872-2681991 GCF_015228065.2 Penaeus monodon | reverse complement strand
AACACATAAATAGACATGCATAGGTATGGATATACAATTAAATGTAATTATTTTATGTATACCTGTATATATAAAAGAATTCAGTCATATGTATATCATTTCTTATGTATACATATATT
>NC_051409.1:2681619-2681818 GCF_015228065.2 Penaeus monodon | reverse complement strand
TATATTTATCTATCTTTCTGTCCATATCTACATATAATGTGAAATGTTTATCTGTCTTTCTAGAAATATAAATATCTTATCTTAAAGATATGTATACACTTGAAGTGTTAAGATAATTGGTGCAATGCAGTTGTCCAATTATCTAAACACATAAACGATGAAAGTAAAAGATGGTTGGATGGCTTTGTTTTATTTTATC
>NC_051409.1:2681312-2681542 GCF_015228065.2 Penaeus monodon | reverse complement strand
CACAATAGCTATAATCGAGTGACATGGGCGCTTAGCGTGAAATATTCCATAGCAAATAACATGGTACGGATATGAAAAGGTTAGCAAAACTGAACGTAATGTTTGCTATCAATATAAAAATATGCAATAATTGATGAGAAAAATAACAACATTTTTCATAAACAATAGATCATCACCTACTATTATTGCTACGCTATTTATATAATAATGAAACATAATATGCACAATGT
>NC_051409.1:2680756-2681032 GCF_015228065.2 Penaeus monodon | reverse complement strand
GAATAAGTGAATCTAATTAATTCCAATATCTAACTTTACTAAAGGAATCTATACATAACTCTAAAAGTTAATTAAAAGACTCCTGAAAATAAAAGATATATCGTAATTCATGCAAGGAAAGAGAAATTGCATCAAACTTTATAAAATGGTTTAATAGTTACGTCAGTCGCCTTGACCATTGGTTCTCAAAGTGGTCGGTGGAAGGATCTGGTGGCGGTGAGGTAAAAGGGGCGGTGGGTGGGGAGGCGACAAGATGGTATTAGAGGCAGTTAAGGA
>NC_051409.1:2680425-2680503 GCF_015228065.2 Penaeus monodon | reverse complement strand
GGGAACCACCACCCTAGACTAATATTTAATCACGTCAATACTACTGGCGACATAATAATAAAAAATTATATTAAAAAT
>NC_051409.1:2680118-2680337 GCF_015228065.2 Penaeus monodon | reverse complement strand
ACACGGTTTCAAAGGGAATGATATACACATTGGAAAGGTCATTTAAAACACTATTACCAAAACTTGAGAGTGAGGATTCGTTGCAGTTAGGAGGGCGCCACAGTCGCTTTATAACTGAAAAACAAGTGACATAAGCGCTTAACATGCTTAACGCTTAACGTGTTTCCTCAACAGTTTATAAGGTACGATTACCAAGTGACTGGATTTTTAAAAATCATG
>NC_051409.1:2679287-2679887 GCF_015228065.2 Penaeus monodon | reverse complement strand
AGGAGAGAGAATATTGCTTCATATTACAACAACCGTACATATATCACTGCATTAAGAGCCCAATGTGTATAAGGTAAAGTAAAAGTGAACTCGATATATTATCCAGTATTTCAATGTAAATCTACTGTGATTCCACTGATTTCAAATTCGCAATGGTTTTACATGTATCTGTCTCTTTACGTTTGCTATAGCGGAAAAATAATATTCAGTCTTAGGCCACAAAAAGAAAAAAAAAGGAATGAATAATTATGACAATATATATATCCATTTTTTCTCTCCCTTTGAAGTCAACGCACAATACCTACTATAATACATATTGATAAAACATTTGAATATAATCATAATAGAACTAAAATGTTTTGGATCCATTTTTCAGAACCGCAGCTGGTTTCTCAAAAGTACTTTGGCAAAGTCTGTCAATAATTGCCCGCCATTAAACCGAAGCCTCGAAGTCATTTGCGGGAGAGTTTTGGCGATGCTGAAAAGGGAGAGTTTGTGGCGCTGTGGCGAGTGCGTGGCGTCTGAGTGGGTCACGTGGTGAGTATTTTAACAAGATCAATGCCGTTCTCGTTAAATTTATTAACAGGATAATTTTCGTGC
>NC_051409.1:2678795-2679257 GCF_015228065.2 Penaeus monodon | reverse complement strand
AGCTCTCTTCATGTGACAGAGAGTTGTATTGAGGCGTAATGTTGAGTGTTTGGCATCCCAGAGGAAAAACAACAACTTTATTTTATATTCTTGTGGTAATGGTATTTATGATGACTGACTCCATAACATGCTAATGCTTTAATGGTGTGGAACAGGGAGTGTACAATTGGGTTTGTACATTTTCCTCTTATTTTTATTGTATTATCTCATTTTCAATCCTGTGCTATTGGTAGAAGCTGACGTATTTTGGTATTACTATATATTTTTATTATTACCACTACAAGATTGACATCACTATGATACACATACTCTAGGTTATACAGGCGACACGTTTTCTGTGCACAGTGGTTGTTCATGTTGATGTTTTACAGAGATAGCTTCCTTACTTTTAAAACTTCAGTGGAAAGAAACACACAATCCTCTTTCGCACGGTTTCTGTCCCCGGCTGGCTGTTAGAAAGTA
>NC_051409.1:2678542-2678709 GCF_015228065.2 Penaeus monodon | reverse complement strand
AAGGAAGAGAGTGGTGAGTGGGGTAAAGTTTTTTTTTTTTTTACAGCAAAGTATAGGATGAGAATTAATTTGCGAGACCCAAGACATAAGAGGTAGCTAGTACAGTCTCCGAAGACAATAATGTTGCCGCTCAATATGTGAAGCTTACTTTTCTTGCCATTCTCTGT
>NC_051409.1:2677932-2678440 GCF_015228065.2 Penaeus monodon | reverse complement strand
CCCCTATCTCCACCCCCTCTCCTCCTTCGTGTATGAGCTAGTGCTTGGTTGCGTGGCCGTGTGAATGTGTGTGCTTCTGTCACTCAAGCCTTTGGTAAGCAAGTTGAAATCATAATACAGTTTAGCTCGTGTTTTCTTATGTGCACATGAAACCAACTGTGGGTTGTTATTAAACGGCAACATGCAGACACAGGCATATTTGTCTTTCCTTTAGCATACTAACGTTTGTTTATACTGAATTTGTTGCAGGAAAAATTCAGGTCACATTATGATTAAATCACTTGATATATGCAATTTGAAATATATGATGCAATCATACATTTTATATATATGTTACGTTTCAAAAATAAAGTCGTGAGAGAAAATGACAAAATAAGTTGCAAACAGAGATATGAACATTGACATTTATAAAATATGGGTATCATTACACATTCCCTGCATATTTTACCAATAAATCATTATTTACCTGAGGAATCAATATCTGTCCGTCCATGAAGTATTTACCTAC
>NC_051409.1:2677796-2677893 GCF_015228065.2 Penaeus monodon | reverse complement strand
GAAAGGGAGAGTAAGAACTAGCTAATCAGCCTATTATCATCATATTATTGAATGTCCAGAATACCTGTCAAAGTGTGATCTACTACATCAAAGCTCC
>NC_051409.1:2677596-2677748 GCF_015228065.2 Penaeus monodon | reverse complement strand
CTTTGATCCTCGTGCATCAAAGCCTCCTCTTCTTTGCCTTGTAGCCCACCACCAGCCTGCTTCCTACGGCGTGTCACGGGCAAATGTCCACACGCGAGGGACACAGTGACTCTTTCTCCTCCGTGACCATATATGCAATGCACTGAATGGAA
>NC_051409.1:2676526-2676729 GCF_015228065.2 Penaeus monodon | reverse complement strand
GTGATGCATGTGTTATATATAAACCTTTTATGGACAACCCAACGACATTCCCTCTAAAATCTCATTAAACAGAAAAAACACTTTATGAATAAGCCGGTTAACAGGGAGATTTTATGGAAATATTATTTAGCGTTTAGAACTAGTAATCGTATTTGTTAAATTAGTGGTAGGTCGATGCAGTGCCATTTTCCAACTTGTCTTAT
>NC_051409.1:2675789-2676430 GCF_015228065.2 Penaeus monodon | reverse complement strand
GTTAAGAGTCAAGTACGACAAAACAACCCGAAGCCGAGACAGCCCGTCCCCTCCGGCGCCGCGCACGCACCTCACGCCACAAACTCTCACTTTCCGCTTCGTCAAAATCTCCCGCAGATGACGCCGAGGCTTCGGTTAATGGCGGGCTGTTATTGGCAGTGACTTTGCTCGATTCCGGAAGTACTTTGGAGGAACGAGCGGCGGCTTTGATAAGTGAGCCAGACCGACTTTATTCTTATGTGATTTTGCTTTTGGATTTTGATAATAAAAGGAAAAAAATGCGGGAGGTATTTTTGCGTTGACATCAAAGGGAATGAAAGCGAGACATTTTTGCCGCGGTTATTGTTGTTCGTTTTGTTAGTTTTACTGTCTGGGACCAAATAACATTTTTTATCCGAAATACGAAAATGAATTTAAATGTTTGCAGTTTCTATGGTTTCAGACCAAATATTCATTTGCGACTTTTTTCAACTAAAGGATATGGAAATGTTTTCAATATTGATGCCACGCAGCTCAATCTACGGTACAAAAATTGATAAAGAAAGAAAAGAATAAATCTGTTTAGGAAATGACTCGCCTCCCTTCTCTGGATAAATATCGGTCCTGTTTGATTCAGCGAATAAATGATAAAAATATAGAAG
>NC_051409.1:2674866-2674930 GCF_015228065.2 Penaeus monodon | reverse complement strand
TTTGCTTGAAATAGTTTTATTTACCCTTGCAACTGAAATAATGTGCGCATTGGCACTCGGACAG
>NC_051409.1:2674147-2674596 GCF_015228065.2 Penaeus monodon | reverse complement strand
CACACACAGTGAGAGAGAAAGAGAAAGCGTCTGAAAGTCAGAGATAGAGATGTGAATTTAAACACCGTCTTACGTCACTGTCTTATGTCTATTTTGCTGTGAAATGTCCTCAAAAATACCCGTTTCAAGATTCCCGTGTCTCCATAGGCTAGCATAAAGCAAAATGACAACATTCAATACCAAACAAAGGGAAGCGAAAACAGCGTATAGAGATACAAATGTAGGCTGCTAGAAAATGTGTCTTTCTTTTCCTTTCTCCAACTCCACCTTCCTATTCTTTCTTTCTCCTTCTGTTCTCAAAGTGTTAACTAAAAAGTAAAATTCCAAAAAAAAACTTTCTCTTCATCTTCGCTTTGGTTACATGAATCATACTTCTCCTGTTGAAGGAAGAATCAAAGAGCGTCTCTCTGCTCAGTGAACCGTTCCTGTTGACTGCCACGCGGTGGGTG
>NC_051409.1:2673326-2673753 GCF_015228065.2 Penaeus monodon | reverse complement strand
CCTTGCTTTCGCTTGCTGCCACTGAACAATGTCAGAGGCTGAAGCATTGTAAAATTTCTTCCTTTATTCCACTCGTGCTAGTTCAACCCCTCTCCCTCTCCCTGTGTGGATGCTGCTAACCGTGCTCTTCCATGTGAGTGTATTTGTGTGAGAGAGAGAAAAAAAGGCGTGCACTGTGTGTACCATATATCTGTCTGTGTCATTCCTCCTTCAGCATCTCCATTTATTCGCCGCCTCACCACCTCCCACGCCCTTAACTCGCCTCGAAAGGGAGAGAACCCCTCACGCAGCAGTCAACGGGAGCGGGTCATGAGCCAGCGAAGAAGGGACAGCTCCGCGAGTAAGGTTCTGGGCAACCAAGACTGTCAATAGTGCGGATTTGCAGGTTGAAGGCCGATGAAGCAAAGAATTGATATTTGAATACTCA
>NC_051409.1:2672642-2673019 GCF_015228065.2 Penaeus monodon | reverse complement strand
AGATGAAACTAGTGATGGTGATGAATGTGACACGTATAGAACTAATATAAAAAAGACCAAGCGATAATCCCAATAAAATCTTATTGAACAGGACACTATACAGTAAGCCTGTTAACACAGCTTTATCACAAAGGCATAGTGTTATAATACTCAGGTTTTCATTATTGTAATCGCGGTATTGTCATTATCCCATAATAAAGATGGGAACACTAATGTTAAGACAGCTTTTCCGAAGCGACACCACTCACACAACACCATTAAACCTTCCAACCTTGTCTCGTAGAATAATTCAGTCAAATAGGATAAACCACACACATTCACACAAAATCCATCATAAAGACATTCATCTTGTTATGATATTCAGGACAGTTTAAACA
>NC_051409.1:2672020-2672554 GCF_015228065.2 Penaeus monodon | reverse complement strand
ACGAGACAGCCTGTCCCTCAGGCGCCCCACACTCGCCACAGCGCCACAAACTCTCCAGTTTCCGCCTCGCCAAAATTCTCCCGCAAATGACTTCGAGGCTTCGGTTAATGGCGGGCAATTATTGGCAGTGACTTTGCTCGATTCCGGAAGTACTTTGGAGGAACGAGCGGCGGGGCTGATAAGTGAAGCAGCGCGATTTCATTCCTTTGTGTTTTGTTTGAGTATTTTTGTTTCAATATTTTTGCGGGAGGTATTTTTGCGTTGACATCAAAGGGAATGAAGGCGAGAGAGACATTTTTGCCACGGTTATTGTTGTTCGTATTGTTAGTGCGGTTTTATTGTCTAAAACCGAACATTCTTTTTACTTTCCCTTTTTTCTGGATCAAAAAGACATGAAAATAAATTCAAATGTTTCAAGTCTGGCGTCTTTATGGTCTGAAGCAAAACATTTTTTTTCGATCTTTACATAGAAACGATTTGAAAATAAATGTAAAAAACAGAACTATGTTTTCAACAGTTCGTTTTACGGCACAA
>NC_051409.1:2671861-2671990 GCF_015228065.2 Penaeus monodon | reverse complement strand
GTGTCATCAGGGAATGGCCTGCTGCACCTTTCTAGACAAATAAGAAATTACAGATAGATTATACGATATACTTGCTCTTACATTTGATAAAATGTACGAATTGTCTGTAGCACGAACAGAAAAGCATCT
>NC_051409.1:2671432-2671687 GCF_015228065.2 Penaeus monodon | reverse complement strand
AAAAATGTGAAATCCAATCTAAGTTTTGATGAAGTACTGTGTCTCATATCTCATGTCATTTCATTCAGAAATAACGACAGAACGGTATGATTATCGAATGAAAACTCTTGATATCTTTTAAGAATCTAACAAAGCCTCTGCTTGGCTTATAGTAAAACCAAAAAGACAATTTTCATTACCAAGAAGAAGGAAGTGAAAACATCCCGTTAAAATGAAAAAGTAAGGTGCTTGAAACTCTTACGCCATGTAACTATG
>NC_051409.1:2671128-2671319 GCF_015228065.2 Penaeus monodon | reverse complement strand
AAATCCAAAATTTCAACTTCATGTTCTGCTTCTTCTTGGTCACGTGGAGCATTATTCGCCTGTTTAAGGAAGCCACAAAGCTCCTTTTTCTTCGCTGTTTAAGTCGCCGGCCCGAAAGATTGCTCTAGTGACTGCTATGAAGTGACTTCTTACTTTCTCTGTCTTCTCTTTTCGCTATCTCTCTAACACTT
>NC_051409.1:2670886-2671059 GCF_015228065.2 Penaeus monodon | reverse complement strand
ACCTTCCTCGAGGTCAGTCAATCAGTCGCCTTTCAGTCAAGACACGGAAAGAGGTTTTGAAATAAGATTTAATCTGTGCACAGAAATGAGTGCATCCTTACACATGCACATAAAGCCACATATGTATCAAATGATATCACTTTCTTTGGCTTAAAAATGTTTCTCAATAATAG
>NC_051409.1:2670262-2670385 GCF_015228065.2 Penaeus monodon | reverse complement strand
AACGTTTAGTTCAAAGGGAACATGAAATGCATCGTTCACAGTTATTGGTAGTTCAATGGTAAGCGATTCTTTTTTTTAAATCTGTTATAAGATTTTTTTGTGTGTGAATTTCGTAGGTAAAAG
>NC_051409.1:2669603-2670221 GCF_015228065.2 Penaeus monodon | reverse complement strand
GATAAAGAAAAAAAACCCTGTAAATATCAAAAGTATCCTTTCAAGCGGGTTATGCAGATGTTCCGTAGCCGATTTTACGATATCTTAAAATCACTTTTTCCTCATATTGTGCAAATTCATGCTGTTGGCATTGACTTTCAACAGATATGCAAATATTGTGTCATGCATCGCCATCATCATCTATCAGTGCCATCGTTATCTTGTCACTGTCGGATATTTACATAATGGTAAAAGTCTGCATTCCGAATACGTCAGTCTGTCGACCGAATGATCTGCTGTTCCTGTCTCGTCGCTGACAAATGTAAGGCCCGTTTAGCTCAGAGAGTAAAAAGGTGATGGAATCGCTTTAGATATTTTAGGTTCAGATATTTATCTATCATTAATGAGAGGTAGATTGGAGAAACGTATCCAAGTGCCAAAGTAAACTCTTGAGACCATTCTGTTTCGATCCTATTTTTGTGTATTCTTGTTTTGCATTAGAAAAGACTTAGTGAAATTCCCATGGTTTGTGCATTTCCGTTTTGTACTAGAGAAGGATGTATTGAAAGGAAAAGAAGGGAATAATGTGTTTTCCCTTTTATTATAGCAATTGAAAAGCGAGACTGAGCAATATATTAG
>NC_051409.1:2669458-2669546 GCF_015228065.2 Penaeus monodon | reverse complement strand
ATGCACAATATGAGGAAAAAGTGATTTTAAGATATCGTAAAATCGGCTACGGAACATCTGCATAACCCGCTTGAAAGGATACTTTTGA
>NC_051409.1:2669303-2669398 GCF_015228065.2 Penaeus monodon | reverse complement strand
TTACCTACGAAATTCACTCAAAAAATCTTATAACAGATTAAAAAAAGTATCGCTTACCACTGGACTACCAATAACTGTGAACGATGCATTTCATG
>NC_051409.1:2668821-2668922 GCF_015228065.2 Penaeus monodon | reverse complement strand
TTTGTTTTGAAAGATATAAATAAAATTTATAGAAAATAAAATAATAAAAACAATATATGTATGCAAACCCAACAAAAAAACCCCACCCCAGTTCCAACCAC
>NC_051409.1:2668689-2668783 GCF_015228065.2 Penaeus monodon | reverse complement strand
GAAAATATTAAAAAAAACTTATGGAGAAATTTGTTTATTAATAAGGAGCCAGAGGAAGGGAAAAAATAAAAAATTATGCGCTAAAATTTAATTG
>NC_051409.1:2668135-2668287 GCF_015228065.2 Penaeus monodon | reverse complement strand
GTCATTTCATAGCAGTCACTCGATCAGTCTTTCGAGCCGGCGACTTAAACAGCGAAGAAAAGGGAGCTTTGTGGCTTCCTTAAACAGGCGAATAATGTTCCACGTGACCAAGACGAAGGAGAACATGAAGTTGCAATTTTGGATTTTTTTTT
>NC_051409.1:2667533-2667916 GCF_015228065.2 Penaeus monodon | reverse complement strand
ACTGTTCCCAGTACAGCTGGGAACAACTACACAGCCACTAATCTTATAACAAAAATTATCACTATCATTAACACTACATGCGCACGAAGAATATAGCATCAATGTCTTACATTAAAAAGTTAGTATCTTAAAATAGACTAAAATGAAAGATAAAGGAAGAAGCAAAGCTAGCATAAAAGAACATCAAAATATTCTACTTGAAACTGTCTCACGCTAAACTGCAATTTACTCATTCTTCCTCCGCGGGAAATATGAAAAAAAATGTCAAGATGGCGACTGCGTGTTCTCCTTCGTATTGGTCACGTGGGGCATTATTTTCATGCTTAAGGAAGCCACAAAGCTCCTTTTTCTTTGTGGCTTAGGTCGTCCACCCGTGAAGCATC
>NC_051409.1:2667225-2667323 GCF_015228065.2 Penaeus monodon | reverse complement strand
GAGATGAGTTAGTTGGAAGGCAGATATCAGATTGAGTTGTTTATATATATTTGTGTGTTTGCTTCCATGGCGTGTGTGAACTAGCATCGCCTCCCCTC
>NC_051409.1:2666836-2667129 GCF_015228065.2 Penaeus monodon | reverse complement strand
TCATAAATACAAACATGATTAAAACAAAAGCTTTGCCTAGACGTTAATAATTTCCCAGGTCATGATTTAACAATATCGCGACAAGTGGTTGTGCTAATGACTAGACGGGCGAACGGGAGGGGAAGGGAAGGCAGGATAAAAGAGGTGAAGAAGGGGAGGAACCGATAACATGGGAGAAGGGAACCAGAGAATGTGGGCCGCACACAAAACACGGCACACTGGCACATACCCTATATAAAGTATTTAGGTATGTTTGCATATTGTAGATGCGTATATACAAAGTGACACTTTTT
>NC_051409.1:2660458-2660616 GCF_015228065.2 Penaeus monodon | reverse complement strand
CCTTTGACGACAACGCTTACATAGAGAGGGGGAGGGGCACATTCAAGTTACTATATTCTCAATTTTCCCTGCGTAAAGTCGTTTGAATATTTAAAAAAATGACACTCATGTAAACCGCACCTCGTCAAACAGTTTCAATATTTTTAATTATAAAGGGT
>NC_051409.1:2660144-2660326 GCF_015228065.2 Penaeus monodon | reverse complement strand
TAAAAATACTTGTATATTAGATAAAAAGGGACCTTGTAAAATACTGATCAGAGGCAAATATGAAATACAAGGAAATTAGATGATGACAAAGCCGGTTTATTACTGAAGCATAACACTGCAAAATTTAGCGAAATATATTTTTCTTGATATCAAAGAAACTTTTATAGAAGACCCTCCCCTGT
>NC_051409.1:2659467-2659546 GCF_015228065.2 Penaeus monodon | reverse complement strand
CCGTAGGCGGGCAGCTAATCTTAAATATCAACAATCGATCAATGATTTTTTTTTTCTACAGACAAAATTTTTATGTTTT
>NC_051409.1:2653673-2653862 GCF_015228065.2 Penaeus monodon | reverse complement strand
CAAGTGTACCTTTCATTCATTTGTTTGCTCTTTTACATGAATATGTAATGTAAAAAATATTAGGACGCAATACCAGAGACATTAAAAGTAGCCGGACTGGGGTCGAGAACTGTTCCGCTGTTATTTAAACTTGAATTTGAAATTATCGATATGTGTTTCCTGCACCAATATCTTAAAAAAGTGTATGAG
>NC_051409.1:2653422-2653496 GCF_015228065.2 Penaeus monodon | reverse complement strand
CCTTTTTTATATTGCTTTTGCAACATTTCATCGATCATATTCATGACAGTGGTCCTCATACAAAGCTTTCCACT
>NC_051409.1:2652752-2653220 GCF_015228065.2 Penaeus monodon | reverse complement strand
GGAAACTTGATCAGAAAGGGTGACGGCAAATTTCTGAATAGAATGGCAGGGGAAGTGAGCAAGAGGGAGAGGGAATGAGACATGAAGTTCAAGATTTTTTGTTTATCTTTTAAAAGCTCGTGAATGCATCGTGTTTGTTGTATTTCTGCGGACGGTGTTTGTGTCTCTCGATGCTTTTGTGAAAGGTCTTAGCAAAGTGTTTTTTATACCAGTGTCGTAGAGGTAGACTTATATTTAGTATTATTAAGGGTTATTACATTATTCATTTCATATCTCTTTCATCACTTTTTGTCAGAGAGGTGGACTTTCATTTCGTTTACTTATTCTTAATTGTTAAGCACCATTTCTTTGATCATTTTATACGTATCTAACAATTTTCTTCTGATTTACGAGTAACAACCGTTTATAGATATACACCGATAAAGTTAAATGAGAAGTAAACTTCGCCATTTGCTTATAAAATGCATG
>NC_051409.1:2652453-2652602 GCF_015228065.2 Penaeus monodon | reverse complement strand
GAAGTAAATCGTGAAGTAAATCGACCTCCATACCCATGCGACCGGTGGAGATCGAAGGAAGTCGGGAAGAAAGAAAAGGAAATAAAAAGAGGAAAAAAAAAGAAAGAAAAGTGAAAAAAAAGGTATCCAATCACCTACAATTGCGGGGG
>NC_051409.1:2651192-2651981 GCF_015228065.2 Penaeus monodon | reverse complement strand
TTGCAACCGTGCTCCTGCAACCGCGCTGAAAATCCGTGAACTAGTATATTTTACTCTCCGTACTTTCAGAATCCCTCCGGTGCTGTGATCTTATGTAAGAAGGACAAAGTTAACTCGTTCAAGACAAACATTTTGCGCCCTGGAGGAAAATATGTTTTCGAGGAGGAATAATACCTTTTTTGTGTTTGTGTGCGAGGCTTAAGGGCTGAGTAAAACAACTGCGGTGCTGCGTCTCTCCTTTGAGCGGCAGATCTTTCTCCTTTTGTAACTTCATTATAAAATTTTATTTTGTTCCGCCGCTGACAAGGAGGGAACATATGAAAAAATAATAATTCCAGCGCTGGCTTTGTTTCCCTGAGACAAGTGCCTCATTAATCCCCAATGGAAAATGAGTGTTTTTAATGTCATCACGGGAACAGAGCGACATTGTCTAGCAGCTGCATTCTGGCACTCCCTTTTCTTGAAGATTTCTGCGTCTTTTTTTATCGCATCTAACTGTTCTCTACTTTCCATTCTTGGCTTTCTGTTACACTTTCCCCATCTGCTTACGAAATTATTCATGATCATTCGGGGGTTTTACATCCCCTCTTCGCGATTTTTTTTCTTTTTTTGTTACGTGTCCCTCGCCATTGTGTTATTAGTGTCCCGTAACGAGGATAAAAAGGGGCATCAATTTTCCCTGAAGGGGATTTTCTCTTTCTCGGTGAAGATTTGCAGTGGATTTTTCACTGTCTGGCGGTTTTATTGTTTATCGTGAAATTTTTGGACTCAGTTTTGTGTGTATGTATG
>NC_051409.1:2650865-2651071 GCF_015228065.2 Penaeus monodon | reverse complement strand
CGCGCATGCGTTTTGCGAGTGTGTATGAGAGTGTCTCTCCCCTATTAATATATTTTTTCTCCATTTTCTTGACGTTTGCATGCAGACTGCTTTGACGAGACGAGCGACTCCTCTCTCACGGGATATAGGAGACAGAGACGATATAAATCTACGCGAATTTTCTATCCTTAATGAAAGTCTGGTCTGCCCAAATGAGCGAAATTCCA
>NC_051409.1:2650675-2650818 GCF_015228065.2 Penaeus monodon | reverse complement strand
ACACGTGGCTGTTCTCTGCCTCCTTTTCTGAATCTCCCGTGTTCTCTTTTCTTCCCCTCTCCTCATTTATCCTTTTATCCACTTTCCTCTGTTATTTTACTCTCTCTACCTACTGCAAAATACCCTTCGCCGCTGTCTTTAAT
>NC_051409.1:2650237-2650631 GCF_015228065.2 Penaeus monodon | reverse complement strand
TCAAACGCATGGCGGCTGGGAAAAAGAAAAAATATAGAAAAGCTGTAGATAGTCTTTTTTTTCATCAATTTCACAGGAGTGGAAAGGGTTATTTCGTAGGTGTGTTTGTGTTCGTATTTTATTCTATTCTATTTTTTCTATCTACCTTTTCTTCTTTGTTCTTTTCTTTTTATCTTTTCCTTCTTTTTCTTGATCCCTGTCGTCGTTTCTTTCTTTTTTCTATCTATTCGATCTATTTTTAACCTAGTTTCTAAATCACCGTGTCATCATTTCGTTTCGTTTCCCCCCCCCCCCCCACGCGGGAAAAGACAAAAGTTTAAACGACAGAGGAAATTTCCAACCCCTCCCCCTCCCTTTACCCTCCACCCCCAAGATAAATCCGAGACCGCCCAAC
>NC_051409.1:2649339-2650032 GCF_015228065.2 Penaeus monodon | reverse complement strand
ATCCACGAGCTTGCAGGTTACTTAATTTCAACTTGTAAGAATGATACAGCTCATTTTAAAACCATGTGAACAGAATGCTGATACAAACTAAGACAAGGGCAAGATTCAACACAGTTTGGCATTAGGAAATATTTTGTAACATGCAAATCAGTAGAAGGCAGCCGCAGGATTTCACCTATAACTTTGAATTTTTATCTTAACCCTTATTAATGTCACTGCTTACCCCTGTCTTTATAGAAGTAAATATACCTTCTTTCTATACATGTCATATGGTAACATTTATAAGAACATGATACGCAAAATAATGAAATAACAATTTCCTAAATACTATTCACTGAGATTTAAAACGAGCTGTACCATTCCTAGCAGGGAAAGAAAATAGATAACCTTCAAGGTAGTGGATGCAAGGACTGCTCCGTTGACTTAGCCATGCTACTTCAAATATATAATTATTTGAAATAGTTGATAAACCTGTAACCAGACGGAACAGCAGCTACCTAGGTTCAAGGGCAGGAGTAGCCAAATTGAATGCACAATGTAAGTAGCATAAATAAATAGTAATTAGTAAGAGAAACACTGGTAACTCCTGCACTTGTAGAGAATTTCAACCGCTTCATTAATATACACAATTTACAACCAACTAACTAAAATACCACAAGGCCATATATCTTGTTAATGCAGATATACTCGCAA
>NC_051409.1:2648970-2649315 GCF_015228065.2 Penaeus monodon | reverse complement strand
TGGAGAAGCACACATTGCGAGACGGCTTTTCACGCTGTACAACGCACTCTCACAACGCCACTAAGCCTCTCCACTTTCTGCCTCGCCAAAACTCTGCTGCAAAGAAATTCTAGGCTTGTGACAGTGGCTGATAATTATTAATAATGAATCTGCTCGATTCCGGAAGTACAATGGGGGGGGGGCGAGCTGCGTTTGTCTTAAATGATCCAAAACGTTTACATTCTTTATGATTTTATTCAAATGTTCTCACATATATCATATTTTATGCGTTATCTTCAAAAACATGGAAAAAATATTGTTGTCACTGTAGCGGTTTCCTTTGATAGTGCGTTTTCTTGGCCTGCT
>NC_051409.1:2648561-2648940 GCF_015228065.2 Penaeus monodon | reverse complement strand
AAACATATAATTCATATAGGTATAAAATCGTTTCTGAATTTTAATTCTCTAGACTCACAGTTGATTTATGCCGAAATACTTAAGGGACTTTTCATGTTTAAATTTCACTCTCTATCGTACAGTTTTTTTATTATAATTATTTTCTGCTTATTCATAAATTTAGCACAGATATTTGTGCCTGTTTTCAGTTATTCTAATAACATCTTAGAATGCTGGTTGTAATGGGAACACTTCTTCTAAGTATTCGTGTAACTCGTTTATATAAAAGATGGGTATATGTCCACTGATAAATATTTCTTATTCTTCCAGCTTAACTGATTATTGATTTAAATCTATCTTGAAATCGTATACGGCTGTTTAGACAGGTTATGAAAAGACC
>NC_051409.1:2647354-2648053 GCF_015228065.2 Penaeus monodon | reverse complement strand
CAAATGGATGCTAAAGCTTTCATAAAAGCGAGTAACACAAGCGTCCCTATGACAACTACCGTGGTAAGAAAAGATTTGAATGATTTAATTAATTACGCACAAATATTTCTTATCAATACTGTATTTCAACAAGCTTCTCATGAGGAAGTATTCATAACAGTGCTAGAATGCAATATAACAGCCAATAACTGCAGCATTATAATAGAAGCAGAATAATATGCACAATATATGGTAAAGATAAAATAATTAAAAGACAGTAAAGGATACAACATTTGATTTTATATCTATTGGATTCTTTTTTTTTATTATTCAGAGAAAAAAAAATCAGGTCAGAGAGAGTGCTTGCAGGGAAACAAAAAACATGACATATCCGTTGTTTTTTAATAAAAAAATTATATTACTCACTCGTGTTATGCTCTTTCCTCCCGACTGCTGAATAGACGAGTTATATAGAATCACTGATTTAATAATTAAGGCTGATATAAAAGGGGGGAAACTTTGTGTAAAAACCCGGCTTGTGTTCTAGGCATTCCTAGAACAAAGCGTAATAAATAGGGACCCTGTTAATCATGATAATTTAACATTTATTGCATTTCCAGAAATAAGTCGTGCTATTTTATCATTCAAATTTCTGGAATTGGCAATAACATCATATAATATATATATTTTATAAAATTTATATAATTTTATTAAAATTTT
>NC_051409.1:2646698-2646896 GCF_015228065.2 Penaeus monodon | reverse complement strand
CCTTTATATACCCCATATATATAATATATCTTATTACATTATTTTATTAATTATATATATATTATTTCTTATAAAATTTTATTTTTATCAATATATTTAAAATATAAAATATATATTATATATTATATTATATTTATATTCTATATATATATTACTATACCTTATTATTCATTATATTTTATTCCCCAAAACTTTATA
>NC_051409.1:2646355-2646684 GCF_015228065.2 Penaeus monodon | reverse complement strand
TATATATATGTTAAAATTTTCTATTTTTCTTTCTTCATATATATATTTATATTATATTTATTATATATATTTTTATATATATTTATTATTTTATTATATATTATATATATATTTTATATATATATTATATATATTTTTTTTGTTTTGTTCTTTTTATTGTTATTATATATTCTATTATATATTATTATTATATATATATATTATTCTCTATATATAATTTTTATTTATTATTATTTTCTATTCTTATTCTCTATTTGCTCTATATTATATCTTTATTAAATTTTTTTCTGTTGTTATATATCTATATCTCTCTATATTATATTATATTA
>NC_051409.1:2645634-2645789 GCF_015228065.2 Penaeus monodon | reverse complement strand
CCTTTCCGTTTTTTCCTCGGCCTTTTTCTAATTCATTGTTTTTCTGTTCCCAAGGGTTTCCCTTTTTTCCTTTTTCTTTCTGCCCCGCCGTTTTTCCCCTTTTCCCCCCCTTTTATTTTTTTGGTTTTTTTTTTTAAAAAAAACCCCCCCCCCCC
>NC_051409.1:2645197-2645436 GCF_015228065.2 Penaeus monodon | reverse complement strand
GGGCTGTTTTTGCTTCTGCACTTTTGTCTTCCTCGGGCTTGTTGCTTTGTAAAAAATTTTGTGCGTTTTTAAACCCTTCTTTTTTCCCCCCGGTGTTTTGGGGCCTTTGTTCCCTTTTTTGAAAAATTTCTCCTTTGTTTTTTTTTTCTTTTTTTTTTTTCTTTCGGTTTTCAAGTTAAACCTTTCTTTTTTTTGTCTTTTTTTTTTTGCCAAAAAAAAACCCTAAAAAATTTTTCGCG
>NC_051409.1:2644751-2645028 GCF_015228065.2 Penaeus monodon | reverse complement strand
AAGTTAAATTTTACCCATTCATTGTACATACACGTACTTGATTTAATAATCGTAGTGGATACATCTGAATGTAAAAACTCATATTGTGTGGGGGTTATATTTAGGTGGATGTTTATGCAATAGGGCTTTTCATAAATGTCTAACAGCCGTTCTTTCAAGATGTTTAATCAAAATCATTAAGCTGGAAAAAAAAATTTTTTAGGGGAAAAATTTTTTTTCATTACAAAACTTAAAACCCCCTTGCCCTTTTTATTAAAAAACGAAAAGGGGTTTTTTT
>NC_051409.1:2644650-2644714 GCF_015228065.2 Penaeus monodon | reverse complement strand
TGGGTTTGTTTTCCCCTTACAAAAAAAAGCATTTTTCCCAAGATTTATTTTTAAATAAAAAAAA
>NC_051409.1:2643312-2644081 GCF_015228065.2 Penaeus monodon | reverse complement strand
TTGCAACCGTGCTCCTGCAACCGCGCTGAAAATCCGTGAACTAGTATATTTTACTCTCCGTACTTTCAGAATCCCTCCGGTGCTGTGATCTTATGTAAGAAGGACAAAGTTAACTCGTTCAAGACAAACATTTTGCGCCCTGGAGGAAAATATGTTTTCGAGGAGGAATAATACCTTTTTTGTGTTTGTGTGCGAGGCTTAAGGGCTGAGAAAGAACAACTGCGGTGCTGCGTCTCTCCTTGAGCGGCAGATCTTTCTCCTTTTGTAACTTCATTATAAAAGTTTATTTGTTCCGCCGCTGACAAGGAGGGGAACATATGAAAAATAATAATTCCAGCGCTGGCTTTGTTTCCCTGAGACAAGTGCCTCATTAATCCCCAATGGAAAATGAGTGTTTTTAATGTCATCACGGGAACAGAGCGACATTGTCTAGCAGCTGCATTCTGGCACTCCCTTTTCTTGAAGATTTCTGCGTCTTTTTTATCGCATTTAACTGTTCTCTACTTTACATTCTTGGCTTTCTGTTACACTTTCCCCATCTCTTACGAAATTATTCATGATCATTCGGGGGTTTTACATCTCTCTTCGCGATTTTTCTTTCTTTTTTTTGTTACGTGTCCCTCGCCATTGTGTTATTAGTGTCCCGTAACGAGGATAAAAGGTGCATCAATTTTCCCTGAAGGGGATTTTCTCTTTCTCGGTGAAGATTTGCAGTGGATTTTTCACTGTCTGGCGGTTTTATTGTTTATCGTGAAATTTTTGGACTCAG
>NC_051409.1:2642993-2643193 GCF_015228065.2 Penaeus monodon | reverse complement strand
CGCGCATGCGTGTGCGAGTGTGTATGAGAGTGTCTGTCCCCTATTAATATATTTTTTCTCCATTTTCTTGACGTTTGCATGCAGACTGCTTTGACGAGACGAGCGACTCCTCTCTCACGGGATATAGGAGACAGAGACGATATAAATCTACGCGAATTTTCTATCCTTAATGAAAGTCTGGTCTGCCCAAATGAGCGAAA
>NC_051409.1:2642807-2642939 GCF_015228065.2 Penaeus monodon | reverse complement strand
ACACGTGGCTGTTCTCGGGCCTCCTTTTCTGAATCCCCCGTGTTCTCTTTTCTTCCCCTCTCCTCATTTATCCTTTTATCCACTTTCCTCTGTTATTTTACTCTCTCTACCTATGCAAAATCCCCTTCGCCG
>NC_051409.1:2642639-2642754 GCF_015228065.2 Penaeus monodon | reverse complement strand
AAAACGCATGGGGGCTGGGAAAAAGAAAAAATATAGAAAGCTGTAGATATTTTTTTTTTTTCATAAATTTTTCACAGGAGTGGAAAGGGTTATTACGAAGGTGTGTTTGTGTTCG
>NC_051409.1:2642250-2642526 GCF_015228065.2 Penaeus monodon | reverse complement strand
GATCTATTTTTAACCTAGTTTCTAAATCACCGTGTCATCATTTCGTTTCGCCCCCCCCCCCCCACGCGTAAAAGACAAAGTTAAAACGAACCGAGAGGAGAAATTCACGCCACCCGTCCCCCCCCCCATTACCCTACCCCATCCCACCCCCCAAGGTTATAAAATTCGCGAAGACGCCGCAGAAAAGACCACATTTCGCTACCCCTCCCCCCTCCCCCCACTCGGCGTTCGCTCGGAAGACAAACAAGAATTCGTTTCCACCGCCATCGCTGCCTT
>NC_051409.1:2642060-2642222 GCF_015228065.2 Penaeus monodon | reverse complement strand
ACAGCGCCTGCCATCTCTTCGGAAAGTCGTTTCCCAGAGCGTATCTCTCGCCGCCGAAACGTTCCATTATGGACGATGCTCCAGACACACGCGCTCCTAGGCACGTTTGCATGCTGCCGGGAGCACGTACTTTCGACGCTGGGAGAGAGAGGGGAAGAACAG
>NC_051409.1:2641830-2641945 GCF_015228065.2 Penaeus monodon | reverse complement strand
TACGTAACGTCTCTGCTTGCCTCCTGATATCCCGAAAGCGATTGAGGGTAATTGTCAATCATAACATGTGTGCTTTCCTTCCATGGCCACAGTAAGGTCTTTCGGGAGAGCCAAG
>NC_051409.1:2640407-2640685 GCF_015228065.2 Penaeus monodon | reverse complement strand
TCACTTTTATCTTTAAAAATATTATTTATTACATTACCATTTAAAAATTATATTAATATTATTTAAATTTTTAATTTTTATATAATTTTAATTACTCTCTACATTTTTTTATATTAATTAAAAATCATTTCATTTTTTTAAGTATTTTTTAAAATTGTTTTTTATTTTTCTTTAATTTTTTCCCCACTTAAAATTTTCATTCTAATATTTTAATTTTCCATAAAAAGATATTTTTAATAATTTTCTTTTTTTGTATTTTCACCCAAGTCGAAATTTAT
>NC_051409.1:2639771-2640028 GCF_015228065.2 Penaeus monodon | reverse complement strand
TTTTTCACAACTTACACACAAAACCATTCTCCCTGAATCCCCGATACGAAAGACAAAGCGACGGAGGCGAGCTGCAGAGTCACACATAAAGTAAGGAAATATACAACGTTGAGAGTACACGCCATTAAGCGCCTCGCTACGGCCCGTACTGTCGCCTGCCTTCGTGGAACTGCCATTTGGATGGGACGATCGCCTATTAGCTGGGGGGAGGACAAACACGCCCGCTCTGATTGCAGGCGCCCTGTCATCGCCCGTTT
>NC_051409.1:2635860-2636244 GCF_015228065.2 Penaeus monodon | reverse complement strand
ATATAGAACTGACGAGACAGGACGAGAGCTATGTACATATAAACAGTCTAACATGGGAAGCGTTTTTCGTACAGCCGCATTAGCTTTGACATCTCGTACATAGTGCAGACACTTCGTTCCCTGTTGAGTGCCCCTAACACCCTTCGTGACTGCTTTTACTGATCATCACAGACGGGGATACTGAGCTTTATACTTCCTGAATCTACAATATGTGATGACGGAGATGGGATTAGTGGCAGAATACATTGTTTATGGGAGCCATAAAGGAGACCAGAGTGTCGGCTGGGACGTTCCTTCCCCGTGGCAACGTTGTCTTGATAGGTCCGCTTTTGGCAACAGTGTGGCGTTGTTTGGATGATATAGAATAATGGGGGAGGCGGATAC
>NC_051409.1:2635332-2635610 GCF_015228065.2 Penaeus monodon | reverse complement strand
ACACCACATTTCCCCAAAGAAAATGTGTACAAAATCCATAACAAGATATCAAAAAACTTTTCAACTGAACCCCCCACCCCCTGATTCACCCACGCAGGCACTATCACAACTACTTAACAGTTTCCATAGATAGCAAACCACTCGTCGGCCGCGGGGGGAGAGGGGGGGGGGGGCAGACGTCTAACTATAAAGAAGTATATACGACCTGGGGACGGGGTGAGTTGACAGCCTGTAACTTTGGGGGGATTTTCCGGACGAATTTAAAACTAACGAACTGT
>NC_051409.1:2634907-2635160 GCF_015228065.2 Penaeus monodon | reverse complement strand
CTTGGCGATTGCTGTTGAAACATTTTTAGATAAAATAGGAAACTTCTGCTGAAGGGGAGGGTGAAGTTATTTAACATTTTCGAATATTTTGGCTTGAAACTGCGTCACAGTACTTCCATGAGAGATACCGCGTATAAAAAGAAGAAAAATGTAAATAGATACATAAGAGAGAGAGAAAAAAACATGATGAATAAAGGCTAGAAAAAAATACAAACTTTGTAATTTCTTTAAAACATAGTGGCATTGGTTTTGT
>NC_051409.1:2634523-2634743 GCF_015228065.2 Penaeus monodon | reverse complement strand
GAACGAAGGAAAATCAGTTTAGCGACCAAAGAATCATTTCGATCTTCGCTCAGGTATATAAATTTACTATTTTTATGAAGATATTTGAATTCATTAGATTTTTTCTTTGTTTTGTTTTTGAATTTGCTTTGATTATTTAATCATTTAATTTATTATAGTTATTCAGTTATTTCAAACTTTTAGAGTTATTTAGTTATCGAAATTTATTAGTTATCTAGAT
>NC_051409.1:2633761-2634473 GCF_015228065.2 Penaeus monodon | reverse complement strand
TTTAAAACTTTATTCATTAGAGTTTTTCTAGTTATTTATATTCATTAGAGTTATTTACGCATTTCAACTCATTAGGATTATTCATTTATTGACATTTAAACCTTCGTTTTTCTTGTGAAATACTTTGCTTTGAACAGGATGTCCAGATGATGTTATCAGTTCATAAATTTGAGAGAAGTGCAATATTTATGCGTGTATTCAATTAAAAATTTTTATGGATATTTTATTTAAATTTAATATCAATATCTAGTTAAGAATATTATCAATATTCAGTTAAAATCACAATTATGGTTCAGTTAAAATTGTTATTGATGTTCAGTTAAGATTGCTCCTCGTGTTCAGCTATTATCTTTATATTCTGTTTAATTTCTATTAATCAGTTAAATTTACTTATGTTCAGGTAAAATTATTGGGAAAGTCCAGTTATTTTTTATCAATATTCAGTTAGAAATATTATTGTTATTCAACGATTAATTATAACAATAACCATTAATATTGAGTCAAAATGGTTCGCTAAAAGGACTAAACCATTCTACTTTACATACTATAAGACTCCCAAAGGAAAGTCATTAAGGAGACCTAATTAATTATTTAAGTATCCTTATCTCTCCTCATCACTGTAGTATTTGCATCTCATGCAACTTGCAAATGGCATTACTAAATGACCAAAGAGTCGTGTACACTAAATACCTCAGTGGAAACAACGTTGTTA
>NC_051409.1:2633421-2633496 GCF_015228065.2 Penaeus monodon | reverse complement strand
ATTGTGCCTCACCACTTTCAGCCGCATATGCAACAAGTCTGCCCTTGCAATGACAAAACCCCCAATGGCGGTCCC
>NC_051409.1:2632530-2633321 GCF_015228065.2 Penaeus monodon | reverse complement strand
AGTTTTTTAGCGAACCATTTTGACTCAATATTAATGGTTATTGTTATAATTAATCGTTGAATAACAGTAATATTTCTAACTGAATATTGATAAAAAATAACTGGACTTTCCCAATAATTTTACCTGAACATAAGTAATGACTTTAACTGAAATTAATAGAAATTTAAACAGAATATAAAGATAATAGCTGAACACGAGGAGCAATCTTAACTGAACATCAATACAATTTTAACTGAACCATAATTGTGATTTTAACTGAATATTGATAATATTCTTAACTAGATATTGATATTAAATTTAAATAAATATCCATAACAATTTTAATTGAATACACGCATAAATATTGCACTTCTCTCTAATTATGAACTGATAACATCATCTGGACATCCTGTTCAAGCAAAGTATTTCACAAGAAAAACGAAGGTTAAATGTCAATAAATGAATAATCCTAATGAGTTGAAATGCGTAAATAACTCTAATGAATATAAATAACTAGAAAAACTCTAATGAATAAAGTTTAAAAAAATCTAATGAATTAAATTTACTATAAAATAAATTCTAATGAATTCAAATATCTAGATAACTAATAAATTTCGATAACTAAATAACTCTAAAAGTTTGAAATAACTGAATATCTATAATAAATTAAAATGATTAAATATAAAGCAAATTCAAAAACAAAACAAGAAAAAATCTAATGAATTCAAATATCTTCATAAAAATAGTAAATTTATATACCTGAGCGAAGATCGAAATGATTCTTTGGTCGCTAAACTGATTTTCCTTCGTTC
>NC_051409.1:2632101-2632362 GCF_015228065.2 Penaeus monodon | reverse complement strand
ACAAAACCAATGTCCTACTTTGTTTTTTAAATGAAAGAATTACAAATGTTTGTATTTTTTTCTAGCCTTTATTCATCATGTTTTTTCTCTCTCTCTTATGTATCTATTTACATTTTTCTTCTTTTTATACGCGGTATCTCTCATGGAAGTACTATGACGCAGTTTCAAGCCAAAATATTCGAAAATGTTAAATAACTTCACCCTCCCCTTCAGCAGAAGTTTCCTATTTTATCTAAAAATGTTTCAACAGCAATCGCCAAG
>NC_051409.1:2631644-2631986 GCF_015228065.2 Penaeus monodon | reverse complement strand
CTTCCTGTTTCTCTCTATTTTCTCTAGTTCTTTTTTACTCTCCTCTTTTATATAGAGAAACACGTTCGTTAGTTTTCACTTTGTCCGGAATCCACCAAAGTTACAGGGAAAAAAGACTGTCAACTCACCCCGTCCCCAGGTCGTATATACTTCTTTATAGTTAGACGTCTGTCCCCCCCCCTCTCCCCCCGCGGCCGACGAGTGGTTTGCTATCTATGGAAACTGTTAAGTAGTTGTGATAGTGCCTGCGTGGGTGAATCAGGGGGTGGGGGGTTCAGTTGAAAAGTTTTTTGATATCTTGTTATGGATTTTGTACACATTTTCTTTGGGGAAATGTGGTGT
>NC_051409.1:2630981-2631330 GCF_015228065.2 Penaeus monodon | reverse complement strand
AAACAACGCCACACTGTTGCCAAAAGCGGACCTATCAAGACAACGTTGCCACGCGAAGGAACGTCCCAGCCGACACTCTGGTCTCCTTTATGGCTCCCATAAACAATGTATTCTGCCACTAATCCCATCTCCGTCATCACATATTGTAGATTCAGGAAGTATAAAGCTCAGTATCTCCGTCTGTGATGATCAGTAAAAGCAGTCACGAAGTGTATAGAGCACTCAACAGGGAACGAAGTGTCTGCACTATGTACGAGATGTCAAAGCTAATGCGGCTGTACGAAAAACGCTTCCCATGTTAGACTGTTTATATGTACATAGCTCTCGTCCTGTCTCGTCAGTTCTATAT
>NC_051409.1:2627347-2627583 GCF_015228065.2 Penaeus monodon | reverse complement strand
AAACGGGCGATGACAGGGCGCCTGCAATCAGAGCGGGCGTGTTTGTCCTCCCCCCAGCTAATAGGCGATCGTCCCATCCAAATGGCAGTTCCACGAAGGCAGGCGACAGTACGGGCCGTAGCGAGGCGCTTAATGGCGTGTACTCTCAACGTTGTATATTTCCTTACTTTATGTGTGACTCTGCAGCTCTCCTCCGTCGCTTTGTCTTTCGGATCAGGGATTCAGGGAGATGGTTT
>NC_051409.1:2626809-2626932 GCF_015228065.2 Penaeus monodon | reverse complement strand
AATATTTCTACTTGGGTGAAATATACAAAAAGGAAAGAAAAATTATTAAGAAAATATCATCTTTTGTGCAGAAAATTAAATTATTAGCAAGTGATATTTCAATGTTTTATGGAGGGAAAAAAT
>NC_051409.1:2626185-2626547 GCF_015228065.2 Penaeus monodon | reverse complement strand
ATAAATGAATAAAACAGCCCTGGCGGCAAGGACAGGTACCCAGTGCCACTGTCCAAAAGGACAACAATGTTAAAACCCTTAATCCCTTGCCCTTTGACCTGACCCTTACAGACCACACACGACTGAAGCCGCCAGCGTGGAGGGTCTGCTGTCTCATTGATATTCAAACAATGTCACCGACGCCGCTAACCCCTTGCCGACGGCGGCCACACCAGCCTGCCTGACGGGGTGCACTCACAGCGGCCGAAATGTGCACTCAGGCAATCTACGGCTCACTGCATCTGCGCAAGGGCTGCCTCAATCTCCTTTTATGGGCGTTTTTGCCTCGAGGACTGAAATGACTTCATCGTGCTCTGTTGCAG
>NC_051409.1:2624664-2624788 GCF_015228065.2 Penaeus monodon | reverse complement strand
TTTGGCTCCCCCCCGAAAAAACCTTTTACGTGGCCAGGGAAGGAAAGCCCCACATGTTATGTTTGAAAAATTCCCCTAAATCCCCTTCGGGATTTTCAGGGGGAAAGGGCAGAGACTTTACGTA
>NC_051409.1:2624353-2624493 GCF_015228065.2 Penaeus monodon | reverse complement strand
CAGCGTCAAAAAGTACGGGGCCCCCGGCACATCCCCAAACTTTGCCTAGGAGCGCGTGGTTGGAGCATGCCCAAAGGGAAACTTTTGGGCGGCGAGAGATAGCTGGGAAAAACATTTTCCCAAAAGGAGATGGGGCGCTG
>NC_051409.1:2624258-2624324 GCF_015228065.2 Penaeus monodon | reverse complement strand
AAAGGCGGGCGATGGCGGGGGAAAAAAACAAATTTTCTGTTTGTTTCCCGAGCCCCCCGCCCGAGT
>NC_051409.1:2623795-2624239 GCF_015228065.2 Penaeus monodon | reverse complement strand
AGCGAAATGTGGTTTTTTTCTGCGGCGGTCTTTCGCAAATTTTTTTTAAAACCCTTGGGGGGGTTTTTGGGGTTTTTTTAGGGTAATTGGGGGGGGGGAGGGTGGCGTGAATTTCCTCTCGGTTCGTTTTAACTTTGTCTTTTACGCGTGGGGGGGGGGGGGGCGAAACGAAATGATGACACGGTGATTTAGAAACTAGGTTAAACATAGATCGAATAGATAGAAAAAAGAAAGAAACGACGACAGGGATCAAGAAAAAGAAGGAAAAGATAAAAAGAAAAGAACAAAGAAGAAAAGGTAGATAGAAAAAATAGAATAGAATAAAATACGAACACAAACACACCTACGAAATAACCCTTTCCACTCCTGTGAAATTGATGAAAAAAAAAAAGATATCTACAGCTTTTCTATATTTTTTCTTTTTCCCAGCCGCCATGCGTTTGA
>NC_051409.1:2623356-2623751 GCF_015228065.2 Penaeus monodon | reverse complement strand
ATTAAAGACAGCGGCGAAGGGTATTTTGCAGTAGGTAGAGAGAGTAAAATAACAGAGGAAAGTGGATAAAAGGATAAATGAGGAGAGGGGAAGAAAAGAGAACACGGGAGATTCAGAAAAGGAGGCAGAGAACAGCCACGTGTGAAGGGGAAGGAGAAGGGGAAGGATAAAGAATCAGAGAAAGGGAAGGTGGAATTTCGCTCATTTGGGCAGACCAGACTTTCATTAAGGATAGAAAATTCGCGTAGATTTATATCGTCTCTGTCTCCTATATCCCGTGAGAGAGGAGTCGCTCGTCTCGTCAAAGCAGTCTGCATGCAAACGTCAAGAAAATGGAGAAAAAATATATTAATAGGGGACAGACACTCTCATACACACTCGCACACGCATGCGCG
>NC_051409.1:2622598-2623247 GCF_015228065.2 Penaeus monodon | reverse complement strand
CATACATACACACAAAACTGAGTCCAAAAATTTCACGATAAACAATAAAACCGCCAGACAGTGAAAAATCCACTGCAAATCTTCACCGAGAAAGAGAAAATCCCCTTCAGGGAAAATTGATGCACCTTTTATCCTCGTTACGGGACACTAATAACACAATGGCGAGGGACACGTAACAAAAAAAAGAAAGAAAAATCGCGAAGAGAGATGTAAAACCCCCGAATGATCATGAATAATTTCGTAAGAGATGGGGAAAGTGTAACAGAAAGCCAAGAATGGAAAGTAGAGAACAGTTAGATGCGATAAAAAAGACGCAGAAATCTTCAAGAAAAGGGAGTGCCAGAATGCAGCTGCTAGACAATGTCGCTCTGTTCCGTGATGACATTAAAAACACTCATTTTCCATTGGGGATTAATGAGGCACTTGTCTCAGGGAAACAAAGCCAGCGCTGGAATTATTATTTTTCATATGTTCCCCTCCTTGTCAGCGGCGGAACAAATAAACTTTTATAATGAAGTTACAAAAGGAGAAAGATCTGCCGCTCAAGGAGAGACGCAGCCCAGTGTTTTCAGCCTTAAGCTCGCACAAACACAAAAGGTATATTTCCTCGAAACTATTTTCACTTTCTTCAGTTAACTTTGCCTTCTAC
>NC_051409.1:2621187-2621637 GCF_015228065.2 Penaeus monodon | reverse complement strand
TTAATAAAATAAAATTTTAATATTTAAAAAATATATTATAATAATAAAAATATAAAAATATAAAATTATAATTTTTTAAATTAAATATAATATATATTTATAAATAAAATAGAAAGAAAAAGAATAAATATTATAATATATATGAAATATAATATATAGGTAAATTAAAAAACTATATAAAATTATATAATACACACTTAAATATATATCAAAAATAAATAAGATAATAAAATAATTATATAAAAATAAATAATAATAAAATTTGATATATACATAATGTGTGGGGTGGTGTGTGGTGTATAGAAATACATAAAAATATATAATTTTTAAAATATATTATATATAATAAGATTATAATATATTATACAATCTATACAAGGTATAATAAATATAATAATTATTATATATATAATTAATATATAGATAATTTTTAATATAACAAAAATTATT
>NC_051409.1:2618605-2619142 GCF_015228065.2 Penaeus monodon | reverse complement strand
GGGTATATTGTGTTCACAGACCATTTATCCCAAAGCAATTTAGCGTTCTGGTCTACCTCCATATCTGATCACTTATTCTGTGGATCACCAGAGCAAGACACTTCCCTGAAAACATTTTGCAGTGAAATTGAGAAAACTTCTGAAACGAGAGCCCGACGCAGCAGTTGCTCTAACTTGCGGCTGACCTCGGCGATTTCTGGGATCTTGCGGGTCCCTTGAACTAACATCCGAGAACCCGCGCTACTCGGCTTGAAACACAAGAAACTGAGGACACACGTATACATGTTAAGCAACCCCGATAAGCTTCTGACATTACCAATTTTATTTATCTATTGCATGTCACATTTTAGCATTTTAGTTGAGCTTGTTGGTGTTATTTTACCATTTTTTTACTCACTTCTTGGAACGCGAGATACTTGCTGTTCCAAGTACCTCGCTTTAACCATAGATATCGCTTATTATAGCAGAAATTACATCTATTTTAATCTTTTCAAGCAAATTATATATAATATGTTTTGAAACCCAACCCCAATGTGG
>NC_051409.1:2614572-2614727 GCF_015228065.2 Penaeus monodon | reverse complement strand
AAATTCTGACGACGTCTTAACAGGAGGGAATGTTAAAAAGCTTTCATATATGACTTGTTTTGTTTCTGAAGAGCATTTTCATAATAAGGCACAAAGAGACAAGATTATTACGATAGCTGTTTTATATTTACGTATATGTAAGTCAGGATTCAAAT
>NC_051409.1:2614163-2614521 GCF_015228065.2 Penaeus monodon | reverse complement strand
GAATAAGGACAGGTGTGTGTATGTATGTCTGTTCGTGCCTCATAACACACTCCGGCACTTACAGATTCCCGCCTGTCTTATCACCCAATCGCAGGCAGCGAAGCCCCGCCCAAACGCCGAGCTACCCCCCCCCCCCTTTTCAACCAGGCACCCCCCTCCCCCCTGCGATGACAGTGAGCGAGCGCGGCCATAAAGTGGTAGCATTGTCGCTGTAGGTCTAACTCACAAAACATATTAGGTACATCGAGTCAGGATATTGCGCTATCGATCCCCTTCCCCCTTTTTATCAGCTTAAGAATAAAGCCACTTATCTGCAAGGCTGTGATAACATCCGTGTTCCGGCGAGAGCGCAAGACGC
>NC_051409.1:2613048-2613899 GCF_015228065.2 Penaeus monodon | reverse complement strand
GAATTTTACAAAGTAGGTATTTAGTGAGAAGAAAATGGGGTTTTCTCTCGCAAAGATAAGACGTTACTGTTCGTGTGTTTAATTTATACCTTGTTAGGCTAATTCAAGTTGCCGATGTTATTTCACATTCTATTGCACTATATCTCCCTGATGGCCAATATTCAGATAGTTTGCTTAAATGTAGGAGAAAGGGGAGCTGTTATACTGTAATTGTGAACATGTGATAACAAGAGAATGTAACCTTTGTTCGCCAGTTATCAAATATTGATTCAGGATAAAGTGGAAGTAAGATCATTTTCTCCAGTTATTAGATATTCACAAATATTCACCATTAATTTAGGAGAAAAGTAAAGCTATGATGTTATATTCTCTATATAAATACACAGAGACCCTACTTAATTCTAGGAGAAAGTGTACTCATATCATAACTGTGAATATCTGATAACGAGAAAACACGATATGTACTCTCCATTTACCAATTATTTATAGTTATTCTGCTTAAATTAGGGAGGACTTGAAGCTGCAAGACCCGAATGCTGATGACCTCGGTGTTCACCACAAAGCAATTTGCATTGTATAATTGGGAGATAGATTGCACAGCGCAAGGTGAACAGAATTAAGATCAGTAGTCTAGTGTTAGGAAATATATAAGTGATATTTGTAAACCAAAGAATAGGTTTGTTGCTGTTAATATTTATGATGAATAGTTGTCCAGTATTTGGAAATATGTGTGATAGTTGTATATCAAGGAATAGTTTTTCTTAATGTTTGTTATCCTTATCAGAAAGAAACATTTATTAAGATTAGTAGTCGTTAGGAAATATATGTGATATTTGCATCCCAAGAAATAT
>NC_051409.1:2612797-2612990 GCF_015228065.2 Penaeus monodon | reverse complement strand
TTCTTTGCATATCAAAAAAAATATTTATTAGTTCTGTTTGCTCTCTCTGTGTACAAAGAAGTGATTTTTGTTATTGTTTACTGTGTACATATACCAGGAAAGAGTTATCATTGCTGTTGATTATAAGCAAAAAATATTTATTTTTGCTTGTTGACTTCGTATACAAAACAATGTTTGTTATATCATCATAATC
>NC_051409.1:2612294-2612684 GCF_015228065.2 Penaeus monodon | reverse complement strand
ACCATAATATTTTCGATTTTATTTTTTTATTGTCATCATTTCTCTTCAATGAATAATCATCATAATCACCATCACTTGCGTCGATATCTTTGCAATTTAGCTTGAAGTTTAACACAACAATAGTTAACTCGACAGAGAAGCTGCTGTCACTCCTCTGAAACGGGTCCTTCCCAATAAACGAATAAACGAAAAAATAACATAATTTGGACAAACCCGAGCTGACCAAGAAACCGTAGCTCTTTATTTCCCTTCAGAGACGTTATCGTCAGAAGGGAGATTAATCAGCGTCCTTCAGTAGTATCGGCAGAACGATCTGTAACTGATTTTTTCTCTTGTTAAGCATTTATCTCGTTCTTCTAGAGGCTTATATGCAGTTATGTGTGTGTGTCT
>NC_051409.1:2610170-2610303 GCF_015228065.2 Penaeus monodon | reverse complement strand
GTGATTGCTGTTGAAACATTTTTAGATAAAATAGGAAACTTCTGCTGAAGGGGAGGGTGAAGTTATTCAACATTTTCGAATATTTTGGCTTGAAACTGCGTCACAGTACTTCCATGAGAGATACCGCGTATAA
>NC_051409.1:2609963-2610130 GCF_015228065.2 Penaeus monodon | reverse complement strand
ACTCATGAGTTAGAAGTAAACGAAGAAAGATTTTAAAATAATTTTACCAGTGTGTGCGCCTACATAAATACTGACAATAACATGAATGCTGAAGACAATAATTGAGACAAACTCAGAATCAGCCGCAAGAAGATGTAGAAATATCAAGAGACATGAACAGTGACCAA
>NC_051409.1:2609207-2609468 GCF_015228065.2 Penaeus monodon | reverse complement strand
AGAAAGTATCGCTCACCTCCCTTCTATACGAAGCTCCAAGACAAACGAAACTGTTTATGATCACAGCCTCTCGTTTATGCCAGGAAGCCTTATGTATCTGGAAGCCTGTGTTACTCCTTTCCTCACCTTGGTTTAAAATGGCTTCTGTTTGTGTGGCTGGGGCGAGAGAGGCCCTTGGGATCCCCGAGAGAGCGATAAAGGAAGTGGAGGCGAAGAGAAGGATTTGGAAGGAAGAAAGGAGGGAGATAATGGCTGTTGGAT
>NC_051409.1:2609083-2609170 GCF_015228065.2 Penaeus monodon | reverse complement strand
AGAGAGCCAGAGTGTCGATATCTCTTTTATATATCATACTACTTTTTTATATCTTTGCGTTTCTGTCAATTTGGCTGTAAGGGGAAG
>NC_051409.1:2608939-2609041 GCF_015228065.2 Penaeus monodon | reverse complement strand
AAAGCTACGGTTTATTGAAATCGCTCCCGAGACTACTATTCAACGGCACGCAAGAATGCAAAGTTCCTCAGTAAAATATTACACTACATTCTGATTTTGCTA
>NC_051409.1:2608399-2608558 GCF_015228065.2 Penaeus monodon | reverse complement strand
TTTCAGCCCCCAGACGCGGGACACGTAATGACGCCCGTAATGGAAATTTCAATATCCCTCATCCGTTTTCTATTAGCGAGGGTAAACTACGCCAAAGTGAGGGCTTAGCAAGAGCAGTATCAAATAATAGCAGAGTTTAGGTTTTTGAAAACCCTTTTT
>NC_051409.1:2607732-2607881 GCF_015228065.2 Penaeus monodon | reverse complement strand
ACGAATGGAAATTAAAATGCGCTCCGGCAACCCCTTCAGCCAGACCCGAGCAATCCACAGAGAGTCGTATCTGCAAAGGCTGTTTTTATAATTAGTTCCTGAGATACAATTAAAGTCCGTTGCTAGCTTTCGTGACAGCAAACAAGATA
>NC_051409.1:2607360-2607452 GCF_015228065.2 Penaeus monodon | reverse complement strand
CAATTGGAGGGAAGCTTTTGGGGGAAAAACGAAAAAGAATAACAGAAATAAAGAAAAAATGTAATGAAGGCAGGGGGAGGTGTAAGTTTAGT
>NC_051409.1:2606968-2607128 GCF_015228065.2 Penaeus monodon | reverse complement strand
GATAATGTATTCGTGCATGCATTATTCATGACGTGTTGCACAAAGAAGGTCATGAATACGAGAAAGGGATTGTAAAATGAAGTCAACTCTGAGAAGTGAAGAAGGAAGAGCTTAGGACATCAGTGGCATATGGATGGAGAGAATTTTGTGGAGCTCATAT
>NC_051409.1:2605387-2605832 GCF_015228065.2 Penaeus monodon | reverse complement strand
CGCTCTTAGCCCGTCCCTACGCCTTTCGCCCATTCTGTAACCAGACTTGATAGAAGTAGGAGTTGAGGAAGAAAGAATAAGTATATAAGATAAAGAAGAAAAATAGGAAGAAGGATAAAAAGTAAGAGAGTAAGAAAAAAAGTGATGAAAGGGGAAGGAAAGAAGAAAAAAAAAGAAAAAAAAGGAGTAAAAAATTGGATGAAAAAAGAAAGAAAAATAAGTGAAAGAAAGATAAACAGGAAGGAAAATAAGAGTAAAAAAAAGGAAAGAAAATAATGTAAAAAAAAAGGAAAAAAAAAAAAAAACGAGTAAAAAATTAAAAAAAAATTAAACAAAAAGGAAAAAGCCGAAAGAAAAAGGAAAGCAGGGCGTTTGCAATTGCTTTACGACGGCGAAAAAAATTCCGAAATGAGTCTTCGGCGCGGATGCTCGAGGCAGGAGGGTC
>NC_051409.1:2604123-2604450 GCF_015228065.2 Penaeus monodon | reverse complement strand
CATTGTCATGCAGAAGCACTCGTGATGCCTGGCCTTTTCTTCGCTCGCTTGTTACCTCTTTATCAGCTCTATTAGCCTCCCGCCTCGAGTTTCCTGTAATGACGTCGGCCGGAAGTCGGAGGCGAGGAGTTTCGGAGATTCTGGGAGCCGGAAGTTTTTTTTCTTTTTTTTTGTATTTTGTTTTTCGTTGTTGTTGTTGTTGTGTCGAGTCTTCTTTGTTTTTGTGTCTTTTCGTGTGTTTTTATTCTTGGTTTTCTTCTTTTGTCATATCAATTTTCGTACACACACGTTTATATTTGTGTTTATATATATATCCCTATACATATA
>NC_051409.1:2601829-2602008 GCF_015228065.2 Penaeus monodon | reverse complement strand
GCCTTTGTGTTAGCGTCTCGCAGCACAGCGTGGTCTGACCTGCAGCATTCTTCTGCCACAACTTTAGAGTTGTTGAAATAAAAACATCTCGTTAGAAATATACTCGGCCGGTTTTAGCTTTTTCACATGCTCTCTATTGTACGAGGGGAAAAAGTTGGCGAAGTTGAAGAAAATCTAAT
>NC_051409.1:2601464-2601568 GCF_015228065.2 Penaeus monodon | reverse complement strand
GAAAGCAAAGTTCTTCGATGTTCCTTAACCTCGAGAAACCGGAAATGAAGTGATACATTGGCGTTCACTTTAATTACGGTGATGAAGCTAACTAAATGGATAGT
>NC_051409.1:2601228-2601426 GCF_015228065.2 Penaeus monodon | reverse complement strand
GCAGCGTCCGAAAAATAATCTTTATCTACTTTTTATTCAGATTGTTTCATTTATTTTTCATTTTTAAAAATTTATTCATCTAATTATCTAATCTTATTTAATGTTAAGTAATGAAAATCATTTTAACTTCTACAGTGAAAGTCCACTGTGTAGAGCGTGATTACAAACGGAAAAATAGACGCACACACGCACACACAC
>NC_051409.1:2600711-2601058 GCF_015228065.2 Penaeus monodon | reverse complement strand
TACCTTTTTCTTTGGGTCCTTCCGTTTTTAGTATCCACAAAGAGGAAGTTTGAACGAGAAAACGGGGAATGGAAAACTGCACGAGGAATAAGATTTAAACCGCACCACAGGAGGTTTTTCTATAAAAGATTATACAACCGAAACCTTTAAAACTTATGGGAGGAAAGTTGGGATAAAAATCAATATTTTTTGGTTAGATTTTCTTACTTCTTAATAACGATGAAACAGCTTTTTGTTGATGGCAACGTATTTCAGTAATGTAGAAAAAACGTATTTGATTTGATTTCATAAGTAGTAGCGATATTGCTATTAAAACGTTCTTGGAAATTAATTATTGGCTGAGGGTT
>NC_051409.1:2599597-2600210 GCF_015228065.2 Penaeus monodon | reverse complement strand
CAGGTACAAGAAAGATACAGAAGAGCAGTTTTTCCCTTGTCTGAATAAATGCAGCTTCACCTCTTCTTAGGTTATTAACAGTACCTGGCACAGTGCTAATTAACCGCCACCATCAGTCGTGTCTGTTTATCAATAAGTTATAGGTATATATAACACAGTAAAGATATATTTTGTATTTTTTCAAAGAGAATACCAGGAGAAAGTCATATAAATTAGATATCACTAAAAAGAAGGTAATAATACATGTTCCTCGTATATGGTGATAAACCCCGCCCACTGAGGTAGTCCGTTCCCTCAAACAAAATCACGGTCCGAAAATTTATAGAATATACTAGTTTAACCAAAAGCGAGGCAAAGTAGCGAAACTTCAAAGAACTTAAAGCCACTTTCAAGAATGTCCTTGCCAAGAGTCATTGCAGGGCGCTTGGCTTCCGGATGCTTGGGAAACCCATCTCCAGAAGACATATTTGTTTTCTTATACTTTTTCTTTTTTATTAGACTTATATGTTTGTTTTTCAAGTTTCATTTGAAAATTTTCACTTTCCCTTTCTTTATGAAGGCGACTATCTATCTGCTTGTGTACATTGGTTATCATCGTCTTTCTGTAAATATG
>NC_051409.1:2598972-2599235 GCF_015228065.2 Penaeus monodon | reverse complement strand
TTGAACTTTCATTAGATACATTTAATCTGATCTAATCTAATTCAACAAATTTGTAATTGTGCTCGTATTTCGGGAGTCGAGACCAATTGAGCAGGAGAAATATGAACCAGAGGATGAATTCCACGTGAAGAAGTGCAAGAACAAAATAGATAGTGGACAGTTGCTGCGAGTCTGCTGCGTCTAGCTTTAAGGCAGAACTGCGAGGGAATGAGCTTTCCACGCACACGAACATCATTGAAGACAAAGCTGGCATAAGAACACGC
>NC_051409.1:2598376-2598899 GCF_015228065.2 Penaeus monodon | reverse complement strand
TCGTGTGTTTTCTTGTACTTGTTGGCATAATAAGCACAAAACGACCTCATACATTTTTCCTCCCTGCCCCCACGCTGGATGTTAAATTCCACCATCCTTCTACACTCCAGTGGGTGAAGACGGAGCTTGAAACGTAAATATAGGAAGGTGTGCCTTTGATGCTATCTCGCTGAAATATAGTAGGGTAAGACTTTTTAGTAACCGGCCTCGACTCTTCGTTTAACTGTGTGGAGCATAAGAAAAAAAAAAGTTCGTTGCTCAGAGATTTATGATAGGATCTCGCTAATACTGGGTCAGAGTGCTGTCATAGAACAAAACGAATATGTATAATGCTAGATATGAAAGGCTTATCAACTGGTCAAATTTTCATAGTATATACAAGCGAAGCGGATAGATGTAGGGTATAAAAACATGGTTTACCTCTAATGCGCTTTAGCGACATTTTGCAGATCTGAAGACCAGTCATACTAAATTGGAAGAGAAAAGGAAACAAAAATATAATCGTTTTATCAAACGCTGCGTG
>NC_051409.1:2597699-2598040 GCF_015228065.2 Penaeus monodon | reverse complement strand
CAAGCATTATGAGAGCACTGAAACTCAATGGAAAATCATATCTCACTTGAGAATACACGAAACAACCCGAAGTACAAAGGCGTCATCTAGGAAGACCGCGGCGCTCCGAGCTGAAAGGGAATCGAAATACCGAAGGAGGAGAATGTAAGAAGAATAGAGAAGAGAAAGGGCAATAACAAAGGAATGTTGGAAGGGAAGGCGAGGCGAGAGATTTATGATCGAGAAGGTCACAAAATGGAAGGAGTGAAGGATAAAAAGAAGGATATGTGGGAAAGAGATCCTGTAATGAAGGTGCCAAGCAATTTCATAATAGCTGTCACAACTACAATAGTATAGTGTAC
>NC_051409.1:2596631-2597586 GCF_015228065.2 Penaeus monodon | reverse complement strand
AGCGAATACTCTGTCGCAAGACAAACAAACACAAAGCCTTGACGATCACACACAGGCATGTACTATTACAGAAGCAACTTCATATATAAAATCTTCCAAGAACTTCAGCAAAACCTTTTATAAATTGATGACAAGGCTCCAGGTTAGCACAATATCTTAAGCAGAGATCTTCCTTCAGTTTATTATTTATGTTTCATCTTTCCCCTTTATTTATTATTTATCTTTACTATTTTTACTATCCAAGAACAAAAGGTTTCAATGGAAAAGAAAGTTTATAAAAAAAGAATAATTGCCAAACTACAAACTACCTAACTACTAACTGCCAAACTACTATTTGCCAAAGTTAAAACTACAAACTGTCAAACTACACAATGCCAGACTTCTAACTGCCAAACTACAAACTGCCAAGCTATTAACTGCCATACTATAAACTACCAAACTACAAACAGACAAATACAAACTACCAAACAACAAACTGCCAAACTACAAATTGCCAAACTACAAACTGCCAAATTACAAACTGCCAAACTACAAATTGCCAAACTACAAACTGCCAAATTACAAATTGCCAAACTACAAACGGCCAAACTACAAACTACCAAATTACTAACTGCCAAACGACTAACTGCCAAACTACAAACTGCCAAACTACTAACTGCCAAACAAACAAACAAAAAAAATCAAGGCTGAATACGATACACAGATTTTAGAACGCAAAAATCTCATGTTTTCGGAAGGAGAATTGAAATGAACAGAAATTTCCCACTTCCAAAAGAGCCATCTGGACCTTCAAAGAACTTAAAGAAACGCGTAAAAATGTCCTTGGCCAGAGTCGATACAGGTCGCAGGGAGACAGGCGAAAATGAAATTATCCATTTCCTCTACATAGGCTACAGACACATTCCTCCAGTTATATTTATTCATATTTCAAGTGAGTATATCTTTTAGTTTTCCA
>NC_051409.1:2595566-2596143 GCF_015228065.2 Penaeus monodon | reverse complement strand
CAAATTAAGAATTGGAAAATGATGGAGTACTGAAAAAACGAAATATTTCTTTAGGGGAAAATATCAAAGGTAGGGACAGAATTCCAGAAATCAGTACTGGAAAGATAAACTTTTTAACAGTCTGTCAAACATGTTCGAAGTATAATCAAAATCAGAAGGAAAGATTTTGTTCAGAGCATTGTAATGAAAAGGATGACTGTCTGAACTATAAACTACAAACTGCCAAACTACTAACTGCCATACTACTAACTGCCAAATTACTAACTCTCAAACTACAAACTACCGAACTACAAACTGATATGCTACTAATTGGCAAACTACAAACTGCCAAGCAACTAACTGCAAACTACTAACCACCAAACTACAAGCTGCAAAACTATTAACCACCAAACTACAACTGCCAAACTACTAACTGCCAAACTGCAAATTTCCAAACTGCAAACTGCCAAACTACTAACTGCCAAACTACAAACTGCCAAGCAACTAACTGACAAGCTATAAACTGCCAAATTACTAACTGCCACACTACTATTTACCTAACTATAAACTTGCAAACTAATAACTGCCAAACTAAAAC
>NC_051409.1:2595219-2595526 GCF_015228065.2 Penaeus monodon | reverse complement strand
AAAAGATGATAATCATTTATAAATTGAATGCAATACGCAAATCTTAGAACGCAAAATCTCATCTGTTTTCGAAATGAACAGGAATTTCCCACTTCCAAAATAGCTGTCTGGATTTCCAAAGGGCTTAAAGAAACGCGTAAAAATGTCTTTGGCCAGAGTCAATACAGGTCGCAAGGACACAGGCGAAAATACATTCTCTGAAAGTAAAAGACAAATTATCCTTTTCTTCTACACAGGATATAGAGACAGTCATCCAGTTATATATATTTATGTATCAGTGGATCTATCTTTCAGTTTGCTATGTTAA
>NC_051409.1:2594408-2594698 GCF_015228065.2 Penaeus monodon | reverse complement strand
CCCTTATAATTCTGAAATATAATTTTAGACTAGTCTAGAAGTGAAAAACGATGTAGTACTGAAAAAACGAAAATTTCTTAAGGGGAAAATATCAAAGGTAGGGACAGAATTCCAGAAATCAGTACTGGAAATAGAAACTTTTTAACAGTCTGTCAAACATGTTCGAAGTATAGTCAAAAGCAGAAGGAAAGATTTTTGCTCAAACTCTAGTCAAGAATGCTTTTAATGAAAAGGAGGTTTGTCTGAAGGAGAGGTAAATTTAGCAAGAACTGACAGCCTGGTATGTGGGT
>NC_051409.1:2593898-2594130 GCF_015228065.2 Penaeus monodon | reverse complement strand
GAAAAAAATATCTAGGTAGTTCAGTTTTCAAATAGAGCTATTGTCTCACAAGAACGTTTTCGATAGAGAGTTTAATAAAATCGGTGCAAAATAACTCTCAGGAACTTCAAAGAGGAAACTCAGGTCGAAGGAAGACTGGCCGAAAGCAAAATCATTTCCCATTCTTGAAATTCCATTTTGACCTTCCCCAACAGACAGAATGCAAACTTACCAGGTCCTACATACACTCACG
>NC_051409.1:2592464-2592801 GCF_015228065.2 Penaeus monodon | reverse complement strand
ATAACTACACCATAATATAAATTTCTCATTGCAGGAACGCCTACACTCGAGGCAGAAAGAAAACGATGTATATTTCATTCTAAATGGAAAAATCTTTTAGGGTTTCGTCTGTTCCTTTGGATATGTGATTGGAATCTCATACCAAATATGCTTTTACGAAGAATTTTTCATTGCAAGGACTACGTCAAGCATGCTACTAAATAACATTTTAGCTTCCATTCCACGGAAAAACGTCATATGTTTTACAGACGCAAGTGGATTCTGATAACAAACGTCATAAGAGTTCCCGTACCCTTGCACAGAATCTTTCGTAAACTTCATTTACTTAAAAAATTAG
>NC_051409.1:2591728-2592283 GCF_015228065.2 Penaeus monodon | reverse complement strand
AAAACTCTAAACTAAAAACACTAAAAACACAACTATTTTTATCTTATCACACTCCAACTCACTCTCTCCTTCTCCCCCCCCCTCTCTCTCAGTCCCATCCCTGCGTTAAGAGCCCGGGCGTCCCCGGAGGCGGCAGCCCCCCGGCGCTGGGCACCTCCCGCCGCTCCGGAGGTGCCCTGGTGGCCGCTAATGGCCCTCCGCCAGTTCGGGGCCGGGCTCTCGGGGAGATGTTTTCCACGGGTTTTATTATCGGGGGCTCTTTCTTTCCTCAGTTTTATTACCCTTTTTATGATATGCACTGCATGTTTTTACATTATATATATTTTTATTACAGTGACAGTGAGACTCGTTGGTATTAAATATCAGCGTCCTGTGTTTCTTTTGGCAGTCAGTAGTACCCTTTCTGCTGCTGTGGAGATTGTGCTTCATGCTTGACAGCTTCTCTGAGATTTCCTGTAGCACGAGGCCTGCTCTTGTGTCTCGCTGAGAGGAACAGGAAAGGAGAGGCGATGTTTTGATACCGAGGGAATATCATCTATTGCTATCATCGATAGA
>NC_051409.1:2590978-2591249 GCF_015228065.2 Penaeus monodon | reverse complement strand
CTTGCTAATTCTGCATTCACCATAGAGGTCTGACCATTCCCTTTATATGAGAAGAGCTTCACGCAACCTCTGTTGCACAACCGGGCTATGCTTTCCCCTTGCCGGAACCCTTCCTCTGCAGCTGCATTATGCACCCTTCCTGCATCAAAAAGTGAAAGCCCTAAACCTCGTCCAAGGCGCGATAATGGTGCGGCTTCCCACGGGAAGGGATCTCCTCGCCCTCCGAATAAGTTTTGCTTGTTGTCTTCCAATGCTTTTGTTTTTGCTCCTA
>NC_051409.1:2590279-2590845 GCF_015228065.2 Penaeus monodon | reverse complement strand
AGCAGCTCTGCAACTGAAGTTACGTACAGCTCTCACCTAAAGTTCTGCATGTCTTTCAAAGAGATGAAGATTCCAGTGCATTAGAATATCGGCGACAGAATCATAATCTAACCTTTGGGGAAGTTTCGATATTAATACAGGATCAGTATATATTGATGTATTTATGGGACCTTCTCTTTTATATCTGTATTCTTATCTTTACTCATTTCTGCATATTTTACCAGAGAAACGTATTTACGAAACAATAGCAAGGGCATTTGCAAAGCGCTAATGACAGTAACCATAACGTTCATTTCTCGTTACCGTTTCTCATCTCCTTGTCACATGCAGAAGCAGTGGCTGCGTATCTTTTCTTATCTTTTATTGGCGTTGGCTTTGTTATCAGCCATATTTGTCATGAGGCAAAGACCTTGTAATGAAGTTGTGCGTTCGAGGACACCCGAGGCGAGAAGTTTTCGGCTTTTTTCTGGCACTTTTCTTTTTACTTGTTCTTCTTCTCCTCTTGAGCGTCTCCTGTTGGGTTGGATCTCGCCTCTTCTGCTTCTCGGCCTCTGGAGTTTATTTTT
>NC_051409.1:2588575-2588838 GCF_015228065.2 Penaeus monodon | reverse complement strand
AAAAATAACGTCAAGGCTGAACCCGGCCTCACGCGCGGCTCTTCCTCTGACCGATTTTCCCCCAAACGCTGAACCGCCAGGAAAGTCCGACCAATTGATGCCTTTGGACGTCGAGGGCAGCTTTCGCTTAATTTCGTTTTGCTCTTTATCTCGCGTTCTCTTGTTGGCTTTTTTTCCCTGTGTTTTAGGACCGGGAAAGAAAAAGTAGAAAATGGAAGTTGATGGGAAAAGAAGAGCAGAGAAAGAAATTGTTAAAAGAGCGT
>NC_051409.1:2587860-2588286 GCF_015228065.2 Penaeus monodon | reverse complement strand
TATTTTTTGGGGTGTGTTATATTCTTTTCTAGTCAAGTAGAACCTATAAATTATATTTCTTGGTTATCCTAAGTTTTCTTATTGAAAATGGTGTTCAAACCATGAACTGCAGCTCTTCAATCCCCCAACTACTGAACTACTCACAGCAGAACTACTTACTAACTTACTATCAAGATACTAGCCACTGACTAACACCAAGTAAATTACTTTTGAGATATTGGTTACTAACTAAACTGATATCAAGACACTGGCTAGTAACCAACTACAAACTACTAATTAGATTGCTATTAAGATACTAGCTGCTGCTCTTCTAGCGATGATTGATGAAAGAAGGTTATGTTAGTGGCGGTGGTCCTGTCTCAGTGTTAATGAGTAATTGTGTATATCTTTGGTTGTAGGTAAACATGTGCGTTGATATGTTTATAT
>NC_051409.1:2587181-2587563 GCF_015228065.2 Penaeus monodon | reverse complement strand
GAGAATCATTGAAATCTTTTGATTGAATAAGAGAGAACAGTGCGGCTGCCGGTTACCAAGTCTCATAACGTAAAGTTCTTACCTGTTTACGAAATAAAGAACAAAACATGGAACTGAGCCCGTCAAGTAAATTGGTCTTTCAGCGAGGTATACGATACACGAGGCGGAGAAAACGGCGCAAAATAGCTCTCTGGATCTTCAAAGAGCATAAAGACACTCGCAGAATTGTCCTCGGCCAGAGTCAATACAGGGCGCTGGGAGAAAGGCTGCTTGAACACACATTCAAGAAAGAGAAAATCGGTTCTTGAAGTTTTCCTTATCTCTTTCTTTTGTGTGTTTGTGTGGACATTTGTTGATCTCGTGTCTCCATCCTCTCTCTTTC
>NC_051409.1:2586935-2587082 GCF_015228065.2 Penaeus monodon | reverse complement strand
CTATCTCTTTATCTCTCTATCTCTTTCTTCACATAAATAAAAGTATCGAAAGATCAGGTTTTTCGTTGCAAAATATGAAAAAACGTTTAGTTTTGGAAGTTACGTGTCTCATAAAGAGGCCGACTGAAATACGATTTTTTTTTTTTT
>NC_051409.1:2586309-2586704 GCF_015228065.2 Penaeus monodon | reverse complement strand
CAAACCCGACGACAATTAAGTATCACTGCCTATGACAGAACACTATTACCAGATTATCAGACGAAGTCAAGCGCACCTAAAGGTCGAAACAACCGCCCACCTTATCGGAAACAAATGGATCAGAGTTGGAATGCGCCGCCCACATATACTGAACCTCCCTTGAATACCTGCCTTTGTGTACGAGCACTGCCTCACAGATTGGTAGGGTGGCAGGAAAAGATTAAAGATTTTTTTTCCTTTATATACTCTTAAACATGAAAACATGCGTGCCCCCCCCCCCCTCCATCCCACAAGCGTAGACGCTCAAAGAGGAACGTTTAAGCAGTAACCTGCTTCAATGCTAAAGATAGTGTCAGAGCCTTTAACATGAATCGGTCTAACGATTTTTTTTTTCT
>NC_051409.1:2585369-2585622 GCF_015228065.2 Penaeus monodon | reverse complement strand
AATTTATACCAGGGAAATTGGAAAGATCTTACTTAAAAGTCGATGAAGAGGAAGAGAAATATAATGAGGGAGAGCTGCCCTTAGGACTACCCTTGGAGTCACGTCATTAAATTCGCAGACGAAATTTGTAGTTGAGCGTTTTTGCAAAGCGTTTAGGGAATGCAGCCGCTTGAGCTGTGAAGCCGTTATACTAGGCTTCTCTTATTTGTATTTGTTATTATAACATGTACTGCTTTTGTTCCTTTTGCTGATA
>NC_051409.1:2584830-2585095 GCF_015228065.2 Penaeus monodon | reverse complement strand
CGTCAACTCGATCATTAATCTATTTTCTCACTTTCCCCGTCTTTTGTCACTGCACTCGCTTTTCTCGTCGCTTTTGCTACAGGTTAATGCTTCACCTACATTCTCATATCTTGAACATGTCTCATTCTCTCATATGTTGTGTTCAAAACATTTTTATCTTCCTCTGTGATATATTGTATATTCTCTGTTCTCATCTAATTTTCCTGTCTGAGTCTTTTCAGTCATATAAGTATTCTTAAAATACAAATGTATACACTGGAGAACC
>NC_051409.1:2584691-2584771 GCF_015228065.2 Penaeus monodon | reverse complement strand
GTTCTGAAGTCAAAGTTTTGTAAAGAGAATATCACAATGTCAACGGGCATTTCGTCAAAAAAAAAAAAAATCTAGGGGCG
>NC_051409.1:2584160-2584246 GCF_015228065.2 Penaeus monodon | reverse complement strand
CAGAGCTCTGAAGAGATTATTCTTCTCTCAATTTTATTTGCATTGTGTGTATTTGCAATCACGCGTTTTGCGTTATTTTGCGTGTG
>NC_051409.1:2583615-2583774 GCF_015228065.2 Penaeus monodon | reverse complement strand
CCATCCCATTAGTTCATGTTGTCAATTGAAATAACGAATTTTCTTTCATACACTTCCAAGAAGTCAGTGAACGAAGATGAGATTTACGCTTGTATCATCGCTAAAAGTTCTTTGCTTTCAGATAACTTTTAAAAAATCCTCTGATTGAAAATGCCTCTT
>NC_051409.1:2583426-2583583 GCF_015228065.2 Penaeus monodon | reverse complement strand
GGCTTTACTCTGACGGGTTTCTAATCGTATTGATGATAAATGTCTTTAATTATTTTCTCTTTCATACGTTTCTTCCATTCTGTCCTTTCCCTCGCTTTCTTTCTCTTTGCATTCTCCTTCCCTTCTCAGTACATCTTCGAACTACAGATATATACAA
>NC_051409.1:2583123-2583320 GCF_015228065.2 Penaeus monodon | reverse complement strand
GCATTCCTTCTCGATGGTAAAATACTTTTCTTTGTTATTTTCAGACCAATTTACAAAGCTAAGTTAGATTACATTCCCAGCGCGGGTGTTTCGTCTCCTAAAAGTTCTCCTGTTTTATGCCGCGCTGTTTCACTCCAGGCTTCGTGATGCATGCACTACAAATTCGATCAGGACACATTCAACCCCCAATACATACA
>NC_051409.1:2582589-2582947 GCF_015228065.2 Penaeus monodon | reverse complement strand
GTGTATGTATTGGGGGTTGAATGTGTCCTGATCGAATTTGTAGTGCATGCATCACGAAGCCTGGAGTGAAACAGTGCGGCATAAAACAGGAGAACTTTTAGGAGACGAAACACCCGCGCTGGGAATGTAATCTAACTTAGCTTTGTAAATTGGTCTGAAAATAACAAAGAAAAGTATTTTACCATCGAGAAGGAATGCACATCCCTCTGCGCAGAGTTAGCCTTAATGATGTTCCTTTTTCGCGGATAGTGCAAGTGAAAACGCGGACACGAGGGAGCCAGACATAAAGACACGTCCCGAATTTTTTTCTCGTGCTGAAATCAAACAAATAGCCAAACACGAAAAGAAAACACGCTAA
>NC_051409.1:2582364-2582503 GCF_015228065.2 Penaeus monodon | reverse complement strand
ACAAGCTTGGAGCTTATTTCCTTAGTTTATTTTTGATAAATGAGCAGATTCTAAGCGAGTGCTGCTCATGAAGTCTATGTAAATGCGGATTCTAAATAACTTAAATTCACTTGTATGCTTACACGTTATTTCAGTAATC
>NC_051409.1:2580718-2580873 GCF_015228065.2 Penaeus monodon | reverse complement strand
TTTATTATTCATTAAATCTTAAATTGTAAGGGGAATAATGATATGTTGCGGAATTCCCCGTAGAGTTTTAGAAGCATATGTAGTTGTAACTTTTTAGTTATATCAGGAGCCTCGGAATTCAAGTTTGAGTTTTCTCTCATGCTATACACAAGCAG
>NC_051409.1:2580270-2580559 GCF_015228065.2 Penaeus monodon | reverse complement strand
AGCAGACAGACAGAGAAAACCTAAATGAACTAATGCTTACAGAAAGACAAATGCAGATAGATTATCATTTATTAAATATTAAATACAAAATGAGTAGAGTTTTTTTCCCTGACTCCGTGCGTGGACTGACATGCTTACAATTTCGTTGACCGCGACAGATGGATTCATAATTTTCTCGGTATGTCAGGAAGTACTTGATGTTGGTTGTGCGTTTGAAATGGAGTTTGACTTCTCATACTTTTCACAAACAAAATAGACATATACATACGCTCACATCAATATGCAAAAT
>NC_051409.1:2579624-2579836 GCF_015228065.2 Penaeus monodon | reverse complement strand
GAAACCCTGAAGTGAACTGATGCTTACAGAGAGACAAATACAGATATATTGTTATTCACTAAATATTAAATGCAAATTGTACCGGACTTTACCGTAGTATTTCATCTAGATATGGATTCATATATTTGAAGCCTTTGAATTCACGTTTGATCGTTCATTCATGCTTTACATAAAAATATAAAAACACACAAATATAAACAAAGGAAATAAAC
>NC_051409.1:2579217-2579530 GCF_015228065.2 Penaeus monodon | reverse complement strand
CTGATATTTACAGGAGGTCAAATACAGATAGATTATTATTTAAAAGATATTAAATGCAAAGTAAGTAATGAAACGTGTCGGGAACACACGTAGAGTTTCTGACAAGACTTCGTTCGAGGATTCAGGTGCTTACAACTGAATTAACCGCGACAGATGGATTCATAAATTTATCGGTATGTATCAGGAGATATTTGATGGTATTGTACCTTTGAACTGGAGTTTGAGCTCTCTTGCTTTTCACAAACAAAATAAACAAATACAAACGCTCGCATCGATATGCAAAAAAGAGAAAAAACATAAAGAGTGAAAGTAC
>NC_051409.1:2578885-2579131 GCF_015228065.2 Penaeus monodon | reverse complement strand
CACAAACAGATAGATAGACAGAAAAAAACTGTAGTGAACTATTACTTACAGAAAAACAAATGCAGACAGATTTTTATTCATTAAATATTGTATGGTAAGTGAGTATTGAAATGAGTTTCAGACACATATGGACTAGTAACATTATCGGTAAATCAGGTGCCTTTGAATTCTGAGCTTTCTCTCATGCTTTACAAACACAGATTAAAAACACATATATTTACAAGTGACATAAACAGACATAGATAA
>NC_051409.1:2578524-2578784 GCF_015228065.2 Penaeus monodon | reverse complement strand
CAGACAGAATAAAAACTGAAGTGACCTGATACTCTCAGGAAAACAAATACAGACAGATGATTATTCTATATAATTTATATGGTAAGGGAGTGATGAAATGCGGTGGCATCCCGCGTAGAGTTTCGGCACCATATGGATTCATAATTTTATCGATATATCAAGAGTCTTTGAATTCAAGTTTGAGGTTCCTCTGATTCTTTACATAAACAGATAAAACCACCAATATTAACACGTGAATTAAACAGACACATAGACAGATA
>NC_051409.1:2578186-2578463 GCF_015228065.2 Penaeus monodon | reverse complement strand
AAGAAAACCAAAATGAACTGTTGAAGATAGATTATTATTCATTAAATATTACATGCGAATTTAGTATTGAAACATGGGGAAATTCCCGTAGAGTTCCGGACCAGAATGCGTTCGAGGATTCAGATGCTTACAACTGAGTTAACCACGACAGATGGATTCATGATTTTATTAGTATGTCAGGATATACTTGATGGTAGTTGCACCTTTGAATTCGAGATTAAGCTTTCAAGCTTTTCATAAGGAAAATAAACAAATACATATGCTCCCATCGATGTGC
>NC_051409.1:2577988-2578101 GCF_015228065.2 Penaeus monodon | reverse complement strand
TGTATGAGGAGCCTTTGAATTCAAGTTTGCGCTATCTCGCATGCTTTAAAAAAGCAGATAAAAGACATATATAAACAAGTGGAAAAAACAGATCGATAAACAGATGGGTAAAA
>NC_051409.1:2577618-2577921 GCF_015228065.2 Penaeus monodon | reverse complement strand
AGCAGACAAACAGAGAAAACCTAAATGAACTGATGCTTCCAGAAAGACAAATGCAGATATATTATTATTTATTAGATATTAAATGCAAACGGAGTAGTGAAACATGGTGGGTTCTCCCGTAGAGTTTCACGCCCGTGGACTAAAATGCTTACAATTTCGTTGACCGCGACAGATGGATTCATAATTTTCTCGGTATGTCAGGAAGTACTTGATGGTGGTTGTGCGTTTGAATTGGAGTTTGACTTCTCATACTTTTCACAAACAAAATAGACATATACATACGCTCACATCAATATGCAAAAT
>NC_051409.1:2576877-2577309 GCF_015228065.2 Penaeus monodon | reverse complement strand
AAAACCAAAATGAACTGTTGCAGATAGATTATTATTCATTAAATATTACATGCGAATTTAGTAATGAAACGTGGGGAAATTCCCGTAGAGTTCCGGACCAGAATGCATTCGAGGATTCAGATGCTTACAACTGAGTTAACCACGACAGATGGATTCATGATCTTATTATTATGTCAGTATATACTTGATGGTAGTTGCACCTTTGAATTCGAGATTAAGCTTTCATGCTTTTCATAAGGAAAATAAATAAATACATATGCTCCCATCGATGTGCAAAAAGAGACAGAGAGTGAAATTCCGAGAGAAAGATAGAAAGGGAGAGGGAGAGAAAGAGAGGAAGAAAGAGAGATGTATGAGGAGCCTTTGAATTCAAGTTTGCGCTTTCTCGCAACAAAAGCAGATAAAAAACACATATAAAAACAAGTGGAAAAA
>NC_051409.1:2576452-2576570 GCF_015228065.2 Penaeus monodon | reverse complement strand
GGATTGGCAACTTTATCGGTATATCAAGAGCCTTTGAATTCATGTTTGAGCTTTTCTCGTGCTTTACATAAATAGATGAAAACACGTGTAATAAACAGGAACATACTGAGATGGGTAA
>NC_051409.1:2576083-2576323 GCF_015228065.2 Penaeus monodon | reverse complement strand
ATAATGAATATATGATACGAAGTGAGTAATGAATCTCCCGTAGACTTTCAGACCCGATTTTGTTCGAGGATTCAGGTGCTTACAGCTGAATTAACTGCGACAGATGGATTCATGATTTTATCGGTATGTCAGGAGATACTTAATGGTGGTTATGCCTTTGCAGTGGAGTTTGAGCTCTCTTGCTTTTCACAAACAAAATAAAGAAATATATACGCTTACCTCAATATGCAGATGGATAGT
>NC_051409.1:2574574-2575944 GCF_015228065.2 Penaeus monodon | reverse complement strand
AACAGACAGACGGAGAGAACCCGAATTGAATTGATACTTGCAGAGAGACAAATACAGATAAATTATTGGACAGATATGTGATTGACGTGATCTATAGAAAGAGGAAAGTTAAAATGAAATTTCAGGACACACTTTTTCTTTTTGACTTTCCTGGCAGCCACTTTCCCAGCGACCTTCATCTGCTCTGTCCAAGGATATTCAGCGAGTGTCTTTAAGCTCTTTAAAACTTTATTTGTTTATTTGTTTTTTCTTGTCAAACTTCTATATAGTATGCGTTAGTGGAAGAATGTGCTTTTGTTAGAATACGAAATTTCCTCCTTCTCCTTTTGTTTTCGAAGACACCCGAGGTTCAGAAACGTGTATATGCATTTTCTATTTTCTTTAGTTCACGGATATTATTTACATGACTTTCTTGACGATCTTGCTGCATAATAAAAGATAAGCACCTTTACTTAATTTCATGAAAACGAAATTCTTCCTTGACAAACAAAAGCAGCAACAAGCAGCTTTTCTCCATTTCATAAAGAAACAAAATCCTCCTTGATAAACACCGGCGGCTGAAACTGGCAGCACCTGAATAACCGGGGCAAAAGCTGAACTGCACTCGTTCACATACATCAAGAAGATTAGCTCGTTTGAACTTTCCATGATCCTGGCTTTATAAACGGGTTCTGCTTTACAAACCGGTCGCTTGAAAAGAACCTTAAAAGACCTGAGATTATGTGCACACATAGTACTTCAAATATAATACTACATGACACACACTGCAAACATATTCATGCACAGGGTTAAACACATACTCGCTAAGGCAGGGGCGTCATTACTAACGTTGAATATAGAAGAGCTGTACTTAGGTTTTGAATGCAGTGTTATTATTAGTCTAATCGTATAGTAGTATTCTTAAAAAAATGCACATGCATATACAAGCAAACACACATGCTTCCTTTCAATTTATTCAGAGAATCTCACTTTGTCAACAGGTGTTTCGTTATTCCTATGGGCTAATTTTTACCTCTTATATTTTCAGCGGCAATGTCTAACATTAAATTTTAACAGTTGTTGATCTCTTTCATATATTTTCTTTTATTGTCCCTGTCAATCGTTTAGTTATATATTTCATTATTATTATATTTTCCAAAACCCTATGCCGTGACGATCTTCTTTTCTCTTTTTCCTTCACTCTATTTCTATTGTACGCATTAAAATCATACTATACATAGCTCACTTTCACTACAGCAGTTTTGATGAGTTGCACTATTATATCATTTGAAAATAACATATGTTGCGTAGCGGTTTATCGCTAATTCTTAATGATAACCTGCACTATTCTAATGAAGTTAACATTAGCACCGTATGCGGCACGCGAGGTA
>NC_051409.1:2574065-2574367 GCF_015228065.2 Penaeus monodon | reverse complement strand
TAGAGAGAAAGATCCTAAATTAAATATTTACATAAATATGAGACACAGACAGAGAGATCCACGGTTGTTTTGGTCTATAGAAAATAGTAAGTTAAAATGAGATTTCATAAAACAACTTTAATATCAGAGAATTACTTTCCTAGCAGCTTGCTCCCTAGCGACCTGCACGAGTTTCAGAAAAGGGCATTTCTTCGAATGCCTTTAAACTATTTGAAGTTACTGAGAGCAATTTTATGTCGCCTTTATCAAACCTGTATATAATGGATTACTTTTACATGAAAGAATGAACTAAATCAGTTCAT
>NC_051409.1:2573419-2573874 GCF_015228065.2 Penaeus monodon | reverse complement strand
AAAATAACAAATAAATAAATAAGGATAATATTATCAAGTGCTTTTCATATCTCTCATTCCAACGATGTATGCTTACATGACTTCCGCTACGAATTTTCTTAATAAAAAAGCATATCTTTATCTTATAAAAGTCAAAACCTTCCTTGATAAACAACGTCAACTGAAGCTGATGGCAACCTGCCAGTGTGTCAGGAACCGTGACTAACCGGAGCAGAGGTCGAGATGCAATCTTTCACAAACGTCTAGAGGAAATTTGTTGTTTTGAACGTCTGGCAAAAAATATACAAGCACCTCGTCTAAAACTGGATGACGATGGCAAAAGATCGAAGAGGTTATTATATAAACCATTTTTTTAATCACAAACACACACACAGGCACATAATAGAAATGTATATCATGCATATGATTAGATTCAACGGCAGACAAAACATCTCGAGAACAAGAATTCAAAAGTT
>NC_051409.1:2572437-2572567 GCF_015228065.2 Penaeus monodon | reverse complement strand
TAAAAGCAGCGGTAATAAGCTTTAAAATGTTATCTTGTATATCCTTTTATATTTCTGTTTTTCCTTTGTGACTTTTTCTATGTAGGTACTAAAAAGTCTAGCAAAAAGAAAAAAAAATTCAAGGGATTGA
>NC_051409.1:2569452-2569659 GCF_015228065.2 Penaeus monodon | reverse complement strand
GTAATCATCATCGTTTCCCCGCTAGAACATAACTCAAAGACTCTAGATCTAGATTGGCAGCAATGATGACACAGCGTTTTATGATATATGCTACGGCTTTCTTTTCTTCCTGTTTGTTTGATTTTGTTCATTATTTCTTCTTTTAATGTGTCTCGTTATCATCTTTTCTCCTTTGTTTCTGTTTGATAACGTAGTAGAATGTCAAAA
>NC_051409.1:2569109-2569386 GCF_015228065.2 Penaeus monodon | reverse complement strand
GTAGCACTTTTCTATTTCCATTTTTATCAGATTATAAGCTTCTTCTATCAAGCAACCGGTGTATTAACATATAATCTCACTACTCGTTTTCTAGGGAAAATTTATAAATGTAACATCTTTTTGAAAACAAATCTCGTTCATTATTTCCAGAGGTGTTTTTCCAGTTCTCATGTTTATTGTCATGTATTTTTCTGCCTTTTTACACTTGCTGTCTCCGGCCCCGTATATTAAAACATTTTCTCCTATGGACATGTCTCTTACGATCTGCAATGTGCGA
>NC_051409.1:2568738-2568870 GCF_015228065.2 Penaeus monodon | reverse complement strand
AATCTCGCTTGCTTTTTTCCCCCATCATTATGTGCTTCGCCTCCGAGCGGAAATTGCCCAGGCATTAAAGCCAAACTAATTTATCACATTCTTTACTGTCTTTACTGTTAGCCCTTTACCGCAGTTAATACA
>NC_051409.1:2567962-2568286 GCF_015228065.2 Penaeus monodon | reverse complement strand
TCTACAGTTTGTTCGTAAGTATATGTCCCCTGTGTCAGAAATTAATATTTACAATGAAGGGGGAAAAATATTAACAAGTAAAATACACACTCAAACGCAAAGTCAACAATAAACATATCTACTGAAGTTTAGTTTTACTTGGAACGAGTTTCATTTCATAGAATGTACACGATTATTCGGGGCAGCTGAAAATAATCACCTCTAGAGTTGCGGAAACCTTTCCTGTCTTGTTGTAATAAAATTGAGTGTATGTTCTATAATCTGTGGGAGAATATTGCGGGATTAAATCCGTTACGAGTTACATTACACTAACACATATACACA
>NC_051409.1:2567085-2567497 GCF_015228065.2 Penaeus monodon | reverse complement strand
TACGCTGAAAATAATATATCATTATTCTTGTGACAAAAATCATGACAAAATAAAAAAAGAAAAAGCGATAAAAGCAAAACACTAACGAATAGAGTCAAAGGAAGCAGCACAAATGAAGCAGAAGGGAAGACGGAAAAGGTGAGAGACCCGACACATCGGGGGACGAAGGCAGGAAGGGAAAAATGAGGCAATAAGTTTGAGCAAAAGTTCTCGACTCAGGGCTTCCTCGGCGCACAACTTCCCGAGGCTTCATTGCCGGGGCTTCGAAGCCTCGCGAAGCAAAAATGGCTGATGCGGAAATGCTCAGCGAACGAGGAAAATCCCGATAGCCGGGGAGCTTTGCATGGCTTCAAGAGGGAGACGCAAAGGACAAGGGAAGAAGGTGGAGGACAAGAATCCTGTTTGGGTTGCA
>NC_051409.1:2566946-2567035 GCF_015228065.2 Penaeus monodon | reverse complement strand
GAATGAACTGCGCCGGGAGGTCGTAGGCGTAAATATTTTTAATAGTGCTGTTTTTTCCGCCTTTATCAAAACGAACAAGGCAATACAAC
>NC_051409.1:2566309-2566734 GCF_015228065.2 Penaeus monodon | reverse complement strand
AAGTTTAATAAGGCAATTTCTTTTGGCTTAGTCAGTTTCTATACATTTCAGAAAGCCCCTGGAAACTATGGAACAGAAAAAATACATCGCAGAATTTATACAGAAAACTAGAATGGAAATTAACATACATTAACAGAATACCCAAAGTACGAGAAACGAGCTTCTCCCCAGAAGTGAGACGCACGACACCTGACGAGGTAATGGATACGCCTCTCTCGGGAAGGTTCAGGTTTTCCCTTTTTGGTACAAGGGGAGGGTGCATAATGTGGCTGGGTAGAGGAAGAGGTCTGGTATAAGAAGCGTGAAGCCTCTCTCATACACGAGCACAAGCCATATCTCTATGGGGAATATGCTTGGCGTTAATAAAACCTTTTAACTATGTACTTGAAGAGAAGAGGGAAGATACAGTTTATATTTGTGTATGG
>NC_051409.1:2564929-2565221 GCF_015228065.2 Penaeus monodon | reverse complement strand
TTGATATTTTCCCCAATATTTTAGAAGGGTATTACTTATCAAAAGTGGTGCTTCTACAACCTTGTCAATATCAGAGAGACAAGAGAGAAATTCTACTTAATACCCGAAATTTTAGGTAATAAGCCAGGAATGAAAGACTTTGCAACTATAAAATGATGTTGGCTGCAGAAGGAAACAAAGAATGCTCTTATATACTGTTAAGGAGTTCCTTTAACCTGAGTAAGTTTTGAAGAATTTAAAAATGTAACGATGATCTAATTACGATCAGTACTAATAACATTATTATTTGTAT
>NC_051409.1:2563942-2564749 GCF_015228065.2 Penaeus monodon | reverse complement strand
ACATTTTTAACGTCTTTATTCCGTAATAGCGTAATTAATGCAAGAGAAAAATAAGATAACATTAGCAGTTGAAAAAAATCTTCAATTGAAAGCAATAAAAATAAAACATAGCTTAAACATACATAACGTGCATATCATAAAAAGGGCAATAAAACTGAGGAAAGAAAGAGCCCCCGATAATAAAACCCGTGGAAAACATCTCCCCGAGAGCCCGGCCCCGAACTGGCGGAGGGCCATTAGCGGCCACCAGGGCACCTCCGGCGCGGCGGGAGGTGCCCAGCGCCGGGGGGCTGCCGCCTCCGGGGACGCCCGGGCTCTTAACGCAGGGATGGGCTCTCGTTTGATGGCTCGAAAGTCGGTGTGTTAAAAGTATAAAAACAAATAGTTGGAAAAAAATGTTTAGTGCAGGAAATAGCATCTATGATAGAAACAAATCCATTTGAATAGATAACCCAATGAAATTATTATATCAAAATATACACAAGACGCTTCACTAAGAAGTTCGCAAAAGTCACTGTAATGAAAATGTCTTGGCAAAGATTTTATGTTTGGTATAACTTTACAGGCATATCCCCAGGCCCATTTCCTCTGCTGCGTCAGAAGAGCTGATGGAATCGCCAGAGAATCTTTAACAGGAAAGAAAATCAAATGTCTGTCAATTCCCTTGTTGTCGAGATTATGTGTTCCTACTTTTTTCGTTATTCCTCAGCTTAGGTTTTTTCTCTTTTTCGTTATTTAAGAGCGTCTGCACTTCTTCTTTTTGGGAAATTAATGTTGTGATTTAGGAATGGGAGAAAAAAAAAAATA
>NC_051409.1:2563709-2563847 GCF_015228065.2 Penaeus monodon | reverse complement strand
ATAGATGACATGAACGAACGAAAGAAAAAGGGGTGAGGAAGAAAAACGAAAAAAGTGTAACGGAAGACGTAAAGAATTTTACTGAGCAAGAAGACAAAGGCAAGTAAGTGAAATGGGGAAAATTGATCTCGGTCTTGA
>NC_051409.1:2562310-2563340 GCF_015228065.2 Penaeus monodon | reverse complement strand
AAGACAGACGAACCTATATTTCCCGAAAGGTGAGAATATAGAATGCAGTTAAATATATAAAACGGAGCGCTTGAATAGTTCATAGTTGGAACAGTTAAAAATTAAATTCCCTGTTGATCCTGACCAAGGAGTGTTTGCAGGCTCTTTGCAATCCGTGAGAGTTCATTTACACCGATTTTGATCACACTTTTATATCGTGTTCGTTTTTCGAGGACAGTGATTGTATTTGGAAACTGACCTTGATTTTTTTTTCTTGAAAACTTTAAAACAGGCGAAAATGCATAGTGTTATAAGATGTATGTCTTTTTACATTTCCTCTTTTCCTCATAAGAATTAATTTGATATTTCCAGAACCATTTACGTAGAAATAAAATATCTGCCTTTTAGATCATGCTAAATGTGCATGTCCTTCTAAGAAGCTTTCCGTCAAAGACATTTTCACAAGTATTTCGACTGCGACTCAAAGACAACCCTCATAAAATGAATGCTATTTTCGGTGGTGATTTTCGCGACCATGATTCCCAACTGAATATACTTTCGTCTAACAAACGTATGTTGCTTTTTCAGTAATTCAGCGTCAAATATATGAGATACGTTTGACTTTCAAGCCATAATTTCTGCGGCTCATGACTCCTGTTGCTGGAGAAGTGAGTCTTCGGTGATGCTGTGTTTTAGCTCCTAAGCCAATCTTTCATATTCTAATCCTTGTCATGTGTATTTTTGTCTAATGTCTATATTCTTTTCAGTCGCTTGGCGCTTCTGTTAACGGCATTGTTAGTTATAAAACTGCAGTAGACAGACATAGGTCATAGTTGAAAAGTGGCCCGCAGTTCATCGTATTTATCCTCCCCTGTTTACCTTGGGTACAGAGAGGGAGCAACCACAACATTTCTGAAATTCTGGCTAATGCGTGTTTAAATTCATGAATTCCAAATGTATCTCCCATGAGACCTATCCTTTGCTGGACTCCTTGCTTTGCCCAGGCGTTTTATGCATTATTACAGTGACAGAAACAGAGAAAGAGGGAAGG
>NC_051409.1:2561863-2562259 GCF_015228065.2 Penaeus monodon | reverse complement strand
ATCAGAGCCAGATAGAAAGAGGCAAGCCTGAACCCGTCGAGATTGTGGATGACGGTGTGGCGATTGGTGGCTGGATCTCCTCTTTAGCTCATCAAATATCACATCGCGGTCAGTTGTGCTCCGCAGAAACTGTACCTTCTCGGACGTTCAGTTAATATTGTGGGAATCTTTTTCCTGGGAGTTTTATCATCTGCAGACAGTTGACGTTTTTGAGAACTTTTGATATTACTGTGGTTTGTGAAAGGCGAAGGCATGGAAATGAGATGCTTTATATTGTAACCAAATGCATTGTTTTTGCTAATAATAAGTATACATTCTCTGAAAGAGAAAGAGAAAGTAATTCTTTATAGATGACGATTATCTTAGTTGGAAAACACACACATACACATATTTGCA
>NC_051409.1:2561431-2561686 GCF_015228065.2 Penaeus monodon | reverse complement strand
TAAAAATATGTTATCCAGTTAAATTCTATGCGGCGTTTAATCCAAGAAATGTATATAAACATTAACACAAGCTCGGTGTGGAAACGTCAATTAATTTTTTCGCAAGAAAATAACTCCTGTAAATAGATCTTGTAAAAGTTGTTTATATGATGAATATGTTATACATACTTATGCATGATACACTTTAATTACAATGCTATACACACCTACAAGTTAGATTTAGATAATCTGATTTCGCTATTGTTCTAGAAAAAC
>NC_051409.1:2560983-2561293 GCF_015228065.2 Penaeus monodon | reverse complement strand
TAGCCATTCTTTCCTCATAGTCTCCCCTCCATCACGCCCGTATTCTCAACCGTTTCCCATTTTCTAAAAGTTTAACCCTTGCGATCCAACCCCACCTGTCTTCCCAATGACTCTGCGTGTCTTAAACATGTAGAAGACAAGTTTGGCTCCTGAGAATGTTCGATTTCCTGCGTACAGGTGACCACTACCACTCTGGGAGACTTTGGTTGTTGAGGAATAGACGTGTTTCAGATTTCATATTTTTTTCCCGTTTTCCATCACAAGGCTGCCTGGAAGGTGAGATTTATGTGCTTGTTTTCGTACCGATGCT
>NC_051409.1:2560730-2560927 GCF_015228065.2 Penaeus monodon | reverse complement strand
CAAGTTGTGGAATGCCGTCTTCAAGGCATAAAATCAGGTCAGTTCAATTTCAACACCATGTCTACAATTGCTTGGTTGTTATTTACTGTCTTAGTAACTTTTTCCCCCTAAATCTGTTTATTTTAACGGCCCATAGAAGGATTTTGTGAAACTTCACATGTAACGATGTGCAAACGTTAGACTCTTTCGAAAATACT
>NC_051409.1:2560376-2560632 GCF_015228065.2 Penaeus monodon | reverse complement strand
CATTATGAGTGTTTTTGCTGAATGTAATAACGATTTAAATAAAATGTCAAATGCAGAACTGGTTTTAAAGACAGTTTTCCATAAACTGGGGTGGACAGGGGGTTGCATGTCCAGCCCTTCTGATTACTTGAAATCCGAAAGAAAGCAGACCAGCTACTTATAACAATAAGTGCATGAACCTGCATGAAATAGAGAGCTATAGAAGCATTCCGGCCTTTGTAATCAGATCAAATAATTGCTATCATATGAAGCGTCT
>NC_051409.1:2559527-2560208 GCF_015228065.2 Penaeus monodon | reverse complement strand
GCGGACAGAGAAAGAAACATATTTATTGATATATTCCAGACGTTACCACCTACATGAATCACTAAAAGTAAGTTTAAATTCCTAAAAGCGGAATCTTTAGAGAGCGTTGCTCCTTTGGCGCATTAGGAAAAAATTCTTCATTGGATGTAATAGTAACTTGTTGAAAATAATGATAACGATTATAAATAGCAGTGATAATATCAACTATAATAGCGAAAATTACAAGCAAAATATAACAATTGTGCACAATAATGCCTCAAGTTTATGAATATGTAATACCTCAAAAGAGCTTAATATTCCACTATAATGATATACAGTAATAGCTTTAGTACTCAATAAAGTAATTTAATAATGATGTACAGTGATGGCTTATGTCTAAAAGTACTTACTAGATATTGATGCATTGGTGTACAGTAATATCATTAGGTTTAGAATTATTTCCAGTATACATTCTAACGTTTGTGTTTATCTTTAAGTTGATTTGTTTTCCTTCGAAAAATATTTCAAGCAGTTGGTTTAAAAGAGAAGAAAGGCGTTTTGAAAAAGAGGTAATAACTTGCATCATAAAAATCGGAAAAATAATTGAGTTAATATAGAATGGCGGATGAAAGAGGTAAAAAAGTCATAATGCATAATTACAGCTAAGTAAACCAGTTTTCTTTCTTGCTTCCTTCTTCCTTC
>NC_051409.1:2558913-2559395 GCF_015228065.2 Penaeus monodon | reverse complement strand
TCTGTATGCGTCAGTGTCGATGGGTATATTAATTTTGGATCCCGTCCGTTTCGTCATATGGAATCATTATTAACCTTTAATGAGTATTCTACCTGACGCGGTCAAAATACGTCCATAATTACCAAGCCTACTTAAGTTTCCTGTTGCAAATTAAGCTTTTGATGGGAATTGCACATTTGTTTTCTTTCACTTCTTCACGTGACGGAGCTGGAATTCCTAAATCTCAGCGCCGACTTGCAACCCGCTTCTTAGATGACAGCTAATGGAAATATTTGGTCAGTATCGAGACGTCATTGTGCTAGCGGTATTATGCCTCTGGAGTTTTCTCGACAACTCGGGGTGTAGCCTTTGCTCTGATTCCTTAATGAATAAGATATCTGTGCCAAAATTTCCGGGAAGGAAAAACTGACACACTCTAAACTCTGGAATACTCCAATTCACTATTGAGTTAAAAGAAAGAAAGAAAAAGGGGGGGGGGGTGT
>NC_051409.1:2558790-2558882 GCF_015228065.2 Penaeus monodon | reverse complement strand
TGTACATGGATCGATAAAATTCTGGGTAAATAAAGGTAACTGTCAGCTGATCAGAAAAAAATAAAAGAAGATAGAGAGTGAAAGAAAAAGAA
>NC_051409.1:2558518-2558735 GCF_015228065.2 Penaeus monodon | reverse complement strand
ATGATGCAAAGTATTCCAACATCCGAGGTGAGTTACCAGATGTTTCTCAAAAGGTCTCTGCAGTCGGAGGTCTTGCGCTGGGCTTCTCGCCTCTTCAGCAGGTGGATTTCATGAAGTAAATTCCTTACTGTGGTTCCTCTGAGCACGTTGATGCCAATTGATGGCCTCGTAGACTTAACTAAATCAATATCAACAGCTTCCTCTAGAAAATTAAAAC
>NC_051409.1:2557733-2558226 GCF_015228065.2 Penaeus monodon | reverse complement strand
ATCAACACAATACTTTAATATGCTTCCCTCATTCGAGACAAAAAACAATCGGCAAGCTTTAATGTGTTTCGCTCTTCTTTGTACCCAACTACGACTTTTTTTACAAGTTAATGCAGCTTTGGGCGGCCATAGCATGAATTTCCCAGTGGCATTCTGCACAAAGAGCTTTCTGTAGCAGCTACCACGGCTCGGTCAGGCAGAATCGTCCCTTCCTTTTCCCGAATCTTTGAAAAATGGGTCTTTTGTGATCCTCATTTCCAATAACATTTATATCCTATTGACAAATTGGCTTAAACTACAACCATTTTCCTTTTAACGTTATTTGTTATTCTGTAAATGCATTTCGCTCTTGACATTTCATTTTGAAACGATATTGATCTGCCTTCCGTTCACTAGCAGCTTCAGCGGAAACTTACCCATTTATTATGCTTATGACATACCCAGTAATGTTATATTGGGCTCATGACTTTGATAAAAGAGGAGAGGAGGGTTA
>NC_051409.1:2557014-2557592 GCF_015228065.2 Penaeus monodon | reverse complement strand
AAGAAAGAGGGGGAGGGGGCAATACAGAACTCATATTCTTCGAGAAGGAAGTAGATCTATAACTATCTGCATCTCCCTCCATCTCATCTCCCGACTTCTTGGCCTTGTCTCCCCTCTCGTTGGAGACTTTGCCTACCCACCGCCTGGCAATTGTAATCTACACGGCTCATCTCGTCCCACACTTTACCGTGATGAGATCATATGTCTGGCACTCTGCTCGTTCCAGCCTTCCTAATTTGACTCTTGGCAGCTCCTCTGAGCGCGAGGAGATGCAGTTGGCTTGATCTTAATGTCTCTCCGCATACTTTCTCACTCGGGATTAGCCTCAAGTGTAGCCAAATGTCTTTACGGAAGAGATAAATAAGTTGTGGGCGTGAGGGGAGGGGGAGGCGGATAGAATCTATACACCTAAAGCGATACTGGCCTGGTTTCAATGGATGGCTTACGTTAAGAGTTTTGATGTGCTTCTGTGTTGAACGTTTATTCGTGCGTGCACTTCTCGCTTGCTTTGTCATTTTTCGTAGGTGAAGTTATTGCATATGTTTATGTTTGTTTGTGGTGTTCTCACTCTCGCTTGC
>NC_051409.1:2556497-2556823 GCF_015228065.2 Penaeus monodon | reverse complement strand
GCTAAAGTCTAAGCCCCTTCCTGAAGGCAGCAAGGCGGGCGGCGAGAGCGGTGACAGAGAAATATGACAAGTCGTCAATGCCAGAACGACATCGCTTCGGCCGGAGGCTGCGACGGGAAGATCAAGGGCGCCGCTGCCACACGCGGAGTCCAGCTTTGTCGCGAACCGAGTGCGAGCGATCCGTCATCTCCGGGCCCTGTTGCGTCTCCGGGCTCAAGATTGTCAGACGGAGAGCGGGTCATTGTCGAGATATTCATACCATTTTTACATCTAGTTGTATAGGTAAAGTTATATAGTTGTATCAAGTTGTCTAGTTATATCTTGAA
>NC_051409.1:2555504-2556192 GCF_015228065.2 Penaeus monodon | reverse complement strand
CAGGCTGATATAGTATAAGCACTAGAAGCGAAAGGTTAGACGCGAGCAGCCCTGTATCGCACGTAGGTCTGACGTGTAAGTCAGAACTCGCATTAAAAGAAATGAGGTGATTAGAAGAAACTACAAGAAAACTTTAGAAATAAGAAGGAATTACAAGAAATGATCAAAAAGAACTACAAGAAATTAGATGAAAGGGAAGGAATTTAAACAACCACGCAAAATAGAAGAAAGAAAGAAGAAATTGGAACGAGCTAGAGGAAACTAAGAACTAAATAATAGCTTGAGTCTTACGAGCGGAATCGGGCAACTCCTTCAAGAATAAGCTTTGAGAAAGAAGCAAGTAAAGAGAAGAAATATAAGCTTTTCCTGAGACCGAGTGTAAACGTCTTGGCGGAGAAGCTTCCTTTAACCTCCTTCTTGATGAACTTTTCATTATTTTTTTTTGCCCCCCCCCCCTTTCTCTTCTTTCGTCTTTTTCTTTTTTGCAGCTTTGTTATCTTACAGTTTTTTTTTTCTCTCACTCCTTACGTCAGTATTTCTATTGTAACATTTGTTGTATTTTTATATTTTATGTTTTCTTGATGGCAAAGTTTGTGTCATTAAAATCATTATCTTTAACTTAATCATAAGGTTTTTTATGAGAAAATATTAATATTAAATAATATTCTTGTTGATTAAACATTTTCAG
>NC_051409.1:2553097-2553934 GCF_015228065.2 Penaeus monodon | reverse complement strand
AGACTAAATGCGTGCTATAAAGTAACTCCACGGTCTTTAAGGGGTTGTAATACCATAATTACTGGGTTGCCCATGCTTTCTATACTCTATAACAATAATTAAGGCATTAAAGTTACGTCCTATCCTATTATTTATTTGTTTATTTTTCATAGTAATTGTGTTGGAAATAGACGTGGCCTCCTATATCCCCTTATTACCAGACCCCTTTACTCTTTGCAGAGTAGGAGGTCCAAGGTACTTCCTCATGGTTATTATTTAGGAACAATATTCTGCCTGAAACCAAGGATAATTTTGTAGACTACACAAATCATATTTTTTAGTAATGCAGGTTGTGCTAACTTCAAATAGAAATGCGTGCCCACATTTTTTTCGGTGCAGATGGTACACTCTGGGCATGGCAGTTCCCTGTGAGGCGCATGGACAAAGTTCTGTTCTAAATGAATATCAAAATACTAAGGTTAAATCACCAATGAAAATGGTCGTGGCCCAGCCGGCACAGCAAAGATGAGTGATTTTCCAACTTCAGATATAAAGCTTGAAAACTGTGTAACATAAACAGATTTGAAAATGTTCAGGATCCATCACATGGGCAGACTGTGCTGTTCTTAGAAAAGAATAGAATTTATATGTATATATTACCTTTTAGCAATATTCTACAGTTATTTAGTAATACCACACTAAGGTCATTAAATACCATTGGAAAACAGTTATTTTGATAAAGAACATGTAAAAAATTCTAAACAGTGGCAAAACTCGGAAGTATATCTCGATCCTAAAATTTTAACAAGTGAAAAATTGTTCGAAGCCCTGCACTTTAACAACGAAAACTTAAAACTC
>NC_051409.1:2552926-2553048 GCF_015228065.2 Penaeus monodon | reverse complement strand
CGGATCCTCAATCACAGTTCTAGTTGAGTCTGCGGGGCTACGCCTTTGCTTTTGTCAACATCATCTTGGAACACAATTGTGGCTGAGACAGAGTGAATGACTACGTGTTTGTGGTTGTGCTT
>NC_051409.1:2552136-2552426 GCF_015228065.2 Penaeus monodon | reverse complement strand
GATAGTAGAGCCCTGTAACTGTGAAAACCATGGAAAACTGTGTTGTATTTGTTGTGTGTAATAGATTCTATCAAAGCACAAACAAACAAATACCATCAGAATACTTAGACTGTTAAACCACCAATAAAGATGGGCTTGTCCCAGCCGGCATGGGAGGGTTAATCAGAGTAAACACGAGAGATTTCCCGACTTCAGATATAGAAATTGATAATCATTCTCCCACTTTGCATTATCTTTTGTTGGGTAATCCAAGTATGATGACAGCTTAAAGAAACTGAGGTATGTGAAGA
>NC_051409.1:2551813-2551959 GCF_015228065.2 Penaeus monodon | reverse complement strand
AAGAAATATTCTACAGCGTCTTTTATTGTGACAAGCACTAATTAATGGGAAGTAATAATGTGATGATTTACAGTCGTACAGTTATATTATATGTTTCAGTAAGATCCCACTACGTCTTTTTTTCAGTCACGTGGTGTTCATTCTGC
>NC_051409.1:2551156-2551446 GCF_015228065.2 Penaeus monodon | reverse complement strand
GTGAAACATCAGTAACGAGACAATTAACCAGTGTAGATTCCCGCCGAGCCCCCCCCCCCCCGGCCCCATCTCCCGCAGGCGAGGCATGAGACCAAGACGGATGTTGCGACCGATGTTTGTATCTGTCGCGGCCGAGCGGCAGCACGGCCGGGCTGCGCGGGTCCCCTTTACAGCCGGCCGACCGCGCGCCATGTGCTGTTTCCAGCGACTTTATGCGTCGTTAACCCGGACGCCGAAAGCCCGGGTATACCCCAGCGGACGTGCGGGGGAGGGGGGGGGGCGTGCTGCCG
>NC_051409.1:2550616-2550768 GCF_015228065.2 Penaeus monodon | reverse complement strand
ACTTGCATTATCTTTTTCTCCGCCTTTTATTGCCTCTGCGATGCCCCTGCTGTCTCGATTTCTCTCGGCTTCGGCTTCATACGCCGCCCGTCGTCGGGAAATCTCCCAGGCCCCGCCTCGTCCGTTTCACATTACGGTTCAATGTGGGAGTG
>NC_051409.1:2549691-2550017 GCF_015228065.2 Penaeus monodon | reverse complement strand
TTGTGGTTTATATAACCTGCATGTATATCACTTGAAGCACAATCAAATGTAAACTGAAATCTGAAGACAGTCGAGTCACTCTTACGTTTGCAGTACATCATATGCATTTAAATAATGAGAAAGAAATATCTGTGCATTATATTTTATCTTAAACTTTGAAAAATGACATTATATATTTTTTTCTGTATCGAACAAATCGCTTTTAAATTGCTTTACATTTTTCTTCAGCGCTTCAATTTCGTCAGCAATATATTGTGTCCGGAGGCAAGCCAGGGAATCGATAGAACAAAGCCTTCTACGCGTCTTATATTTTCCTTCTTCTCGTG
>NC_051409.1:2548493-2549586 GCF_015228065.2 Penaeus monodon | reverse complement strand
CCAATTCTGTTAAATATTATTACCAATTGAATATAAACTCGTTTAAAAAATATTCCCATTTCCAATTGTTATCCTCTTCACTTCATATTTGAATTTTTTATTACTAACGTCTTTTTTCATTTTTATCATATCATAATTTTAAATTTTGCAAAATATATTTTTTCCTCTTTTACCTTCGGTTTTACACGTTTTTGCCTTCATGTTTTTACAAATTTTCTTATCAGATTTTGCATTAAAGTTTTATTATAATTTTATATTTCATCTCTTTTTTTAAGGGGGGTGGAGGTTGGGGTGGGTACTGCTGTTGAGGGAGTTCCCCTCAATATGTATAGAGCCTGTTGTTAATATATCGAAGGTATGTGATAGAGACGGGTATAGTAAGTTGTTGGTGAAGAGGGAGCTCTGTCCTCCGGTATTTATAGGTAAATTGTTGAGTACATTTGTACTGACTAAGGTAGGAATGCTAAGTTTCGAGAGAATTTGGTAATAGTGGCTAGTGTCATAAAATAAGAAACAAATACCGTGCTTTAAATAGAAAAAATTGAACGTGGAGTATGATAGATTTGAATGATGTAGGTGAAATTTGTCTTACAAATCTGATGATTGAGAAAGGGTTATAAAATATATATGGTGCATGCGTAATACGGAAAAAAGTCAAAGTCGAATACTAAGTTTCAAGAGAATCTGCAGGGTAATGTGACACTCCCGTCCTCTCTCTCTTTTTTGGGACCTTCCAAAAAAGTTCATGACCATAAACTGGGGTTGCAATGGGAATTTTGTTGCAATTTTGTATATGCAGATGTTACTGTCCTTTTTCGTTCTTTTGAGAAGATGATAAAGAAGAGTTGATAAAAAAAATGGCCATTAGCCTTTAATTCTACTAAATGTTTCTAGTTTTAGCTTGATCTAGCCCAAATTTTTCAAAAAGAAAAAAGGGCAAAAGTTAAATGCAAATATTTGAGATCATCAACTAAAAAGAAAGGGGGAATAAGCGAGATTTACAATGTAAAAAAAAAAAGATTCAGCAGTGAACATACAAGTCAATTATATCGAAGCTTCTCGCTATGCAAAAGGAGAGGGGAAAAAGTGAGCT
>NC_051409.1:2548170-2548245 GCF_015228065.2 Penaeus monodon | reverse complement strand
TCGTGTGAAAGTCGCCGAAACTGCTTACCGATTGAATCTGTTGTTAGTTAGACAGTTATTCGTACTTATGGCTTG
>NC_051409.1:2547629-2547709 GCF_015228065.2 Penaeus monodon | reverse complement strand
TTACACCTTTATTTTCATATAATCTATAGAAACAGTGATTCTTTATGACATTTTACATCCTTGCTTCCCATAGCATTACA
>NC_051409.1:2547414-2547596 GCF_015228065.2 Penaeus monodon | reverse complement strand
CCCTACATGCCTACTTATTCGTTAATCGATTCCATTCTTTTTCTATCCCAAAATGTCATCTGGGCCAGTTTGCAGATCTATCCCTTTCTTTTTCCTCAATTTTTTCACCGCTTCCTCCCACTCCTTTATTATTCCATCTTTCATTAATTTTTTCTTTAACACGCTTGTTTGAACCCCTTGGG
>NC_051409.1:2545346-2546058 GCF_015228065.2 Penaeus monodon | reverse complement strand
GTCGTCGAGAGTGGAATTGGCCGAAGGATTATAGGCTGGCCCGAGGGTCCTTCGCGACATCGCTGGCCGCTCCTTCACTTGTCCCCTTTTATCCGCCTCACTCAAGCTCCTCCCCCTCGTCGACGTCGGATTCATCCTCATCGTCGTCGTCATCACACCCCCCCCCTCGTCTTCTTTCCTTATCCTCTCCTCTTCCTTTTCATTTTCATCCATGTCATTACCCTTTCCTACCCCCTCAACTCCTCCTCTCATATCACCACTTGAATCCCATCATCGTTCCCTCATCATCACAACCTCCCCCTCACCCCCCCTCTCTATCCCCTCATCATCATTTTTCCCCCTCTCATCATTCATGTCACTCTACCCCCACCCTTTTTCACTTTCTCCCCCCTTTTCCCCTTTTTTTCTGCCCTATCTCATTCTCATCCTCCCCCTCATCCCCACCCTCTTTATTCCCCTCCTCATCCTGAGACGTCCATGACAGGTTTAAGATAATAGATCGATTTGGAATCTGATTCCGTATTCATAGGTTCCTCCTCCATTTTTTTCACGTTGGTCTTGTTGTGTCTTTCGACCTGCATGGTTCTTTGTTTCCCTGTCTCTCTTTAATTATTGGTGTCTACTTTGCGGGTTTCTTTCTCGTTCTCTCTTCCCCCCCCCCCCTCTCTCTCTCTCTCCTCTTGCTCCTGCTCTTTCTCTTTTTCTGTTTATT
>NC_051409.1:2545030-2545157 GCF_015228065.2 Penaeus monodon | reverse complement strand
ATTTAGCCGTTTCTTTCTACCACTTTCCATTTCCTTGACTCAGGACTCATTGTATCTCTTCTTCGTCCTTCTCCGTAATTCCTCTTCCTTCAAAGCGATGGAAAACAGATCCCACATAAAAAATGGG
>NC_051409.1:2544107-2544881 GCF_015228065.2 Penaeus monodon | reverse complement strand
TAAGAAAAAAAAAAGGTGGAACAAAGAAAACAAAATAACCATTCCAAGACAAGAAACCAGAAAAAAAGAGAGAGAAAAAAGGTTTTCGACTGAAAGAACCGAGCGCCCCTTCCCCTGCTTCGCCCCTCGTCTCGCCGCAGAGAGCGAGGGGAATTGGGGAAATTGGTTGCCCGTTATCGTGTGGGGTTTTCCCTTTATGGTTTTTTCTTGCTGTTTTTGAAATTTGTTGGTATTTTGGTTTTTATTTTATTTTTGTTGGTTTTGTTATATTGTTATTTATTTTGGTTTTTGGTTTTTTATTTTTGTTATTTTATTTTTTTATTAATTTTATTATTGTTTTTGTTTTTTTTGTTTTTTTTATTTTTGGGTTTGTTTCATTTGTGTGGTTTCTTTTTTGCTTTTTTTTTTATTGTTATGTTTTATTTTTTTTAATTGTTGTTTTAGATTTTTTTTGTTTTTTTTTATTACTTAACTGACAGTTATTTGCTGACCCAGAGAAAGATTTCATGGAAAACATTTTAAAGGGAAAATTTTTTTAAATTTGTCACTATTTTGGTTATTCTTTTTTCATTTGCTTTAAAATCCATAGTCGTTATTTATTTTTATTATCTTTGTCAATTTTATGAAATTTTTTTATCGTTATTATCATTAGTACTATTATCACATTTTTGTATTAATTTTTATCTCCTCTTATTATTGTTTAAACAAAAGATTGTCATTTTAAAGTTGAGTTTTCTATATTTCCCATTATCATTAGTGTTAAAATTACATGAT
>NC_051409.1:2543960-2544064 GCF_015228065.2 Penaeus monodon | reverse complement strand
CAATCGTCGTTATTAGTTGGTTTTTGATATCATATTTTTAATTAAAAAACATTTTTTCATTTTATTTTCAGTAATATCATTAGCGGGGATAAAGGAGAGTGTAA
>NC_051409.1:2543202-2543391 GCF_015228065.2 Penaeus monodon | reverse complement strand
TTTTTAACAACATAAGAATTAAGAGCGGTCCCAACAGAGGTCGTTTTTGTCTTCATTTTTTTGTTTCTGAAGGGTTTTTTTTGTGTGGGGTTCGCGCGTGCGCGTGGTGCAATACAGGGTCACTGAAAAGATTTTGGGAATTTGTGGTGAGTGTAGGTGTCAGGGAAGTGGTGTATGTTTGGTGGTGTT
>NC_051409.1:2542792-2543092 GCF_015228065.2 Penaeus monodon | reverse complement strand
GCCTTACCCTTTCACTATTATTATCAATCTATCATTATGATTATGGGGATTATTTTATCATTATTTCAAAATAAGATAATTTGAGTATATAATTTTTTAATTTTATTATATTTTTTATTATTAAATTATAATTATAAAATTTTAATTATTATTATTTTTATCCTAAAAAATAAAAATTTTTTTTTGTTTTTTTATTTCATTACAGGTATTATCATGATTATCTTCGTATTTTTAAACTCCACTATTATCATTTTCATTTCTACTTCTATCGTGTAGTAGTTAAAAAATAGTATAAATATT
>NC_051409.1:2534717-2535281 GCF_015228065.2 Penaeus monodon | reverse complement strand
AAATAAAAAAAATTTTTTTTTATAAAATCTAAAAAAAAATTTATATATATTTTAAGATTATACCCAAAATTTAGTTTTTACTAATATCTGTCCTTTTGTGTACCAAGCAAGACACTTCTGAAAACATTTAGGAAAATTTTGGGTTCAAACCAACCCAAAGCATTGCTTCTTGGGCTCCCCTCCATTCGGGGACCCTTTTCCCCGGGGAATCACCGAGAACCCCGATTTCCCTTAAAAACACAGGAAATTGAGAAAACTTAAAACGAAAGCCAAACCCACATTTTAACTTGCGGTACATTTGGCATTTTGGGCTTGTTGGTTTTAATTCCATTTTACCCACTTCCTTGAAACGCGGGGAACCTTCTGTTAAGTACCCCGCTTTAAAAACCAAATTTTATTTTTTAGCAGAAATTTTTACATTTTTTAACCTTTTTTGGAAATTTATATAAATTTTTAAACCGAACCCCAATTTGTATTCAATATCGTTTTTAACATAAATATTAATATGAGAAAATTTAATATTTTAATTTTATAAATTATATATATATGATTTAAAAAATTTAT
>NC_051409.1:2531351-2531730 GCF_015228065.2 Penaeus monodon | reverse complement strand
CCAGATGTCAGGTGGATCTTCTCACCACAAATCTGAAGGATTAAGAAGTAAAAAGCAAATCCTTTCGAATTAATATTTGTACGAAATAACACTCAGTTTTGTAACGTGAAGCTAAATTCATATAAAAACCGAGTGAAATGCAAAAACAATTTCTTTGATAATGCAGTAAAAAATTGTTTTAAAAAATCAGAGAAAAAAAGAGAATTGAAATATATTTTCACATCCAAGTAAAAAATCGGATATGAAATGGACGAGAATATTAAATCTCAGAGGCTCCCAATGGGGAAAATAACAATGCAGGATTTATGCAAGCTTTGGAATAAAACTGAAGGCTGTTGTGCGAGGGAAGTCAAAGCATGGAATACGGACAGACACAGAT
>NC_051409.1:2530618-2530906 GCF_015228065.2 Penaeus monodon | reverse complement strand
AAAGCTTCTTTAGAATCAGAATGGTGAAAAAATCGACAGTCAGATATTACGCACGGCTCACCCACAGAAGAAGCAAATAGATAGACAAATAAACGGTTAAATAACCGGATGAATTAATAAACGATTAGATAAATAGATAAATTAATAAACAATTAAATGAAATAAGCCTAGTCGGCTCACACCCAAGGTCAATATAAAGGCGAAAGGTCACCGAATTCCCAGTAGAAAATTCAAGCCAATGAAAAATAAAGGCAGTCCCTCTTGCATTTACGGCAATATACTGAAGAA
>NC_051409.1:2530239-2530320 GCF_015228065.2 Penaeus monodon | reverse complement strand
CAGCCGTTCCCTGCACGATATTAAACAGAAAAGGGAATGAATGCATGAAGATAAGAGACCCTCGTCGACGAACCCTAGATT
>NC_051409.1:2529744-2530184 GCF_015228065.2 Penaeus monodon | reverse complement strand
GGAGGCTTAATAAGACCGAAATAAACGGCGAGAGTCGGTTCTTTGTGATGATTTTTGGGACGGAGAAGGGGAGAGGAGAGGCAGGGAGGGAGGGAGATGGCGAAAGAAGAAAGAGAGGCGAGGATAAGAGAAGAGAGAGGGAGGGAGGGAGAGAGATGGGGAAAGGAGGGAGAGAGGGAGATAGATAAAGGAAGGAGGAAGGGAGGGAGACAAATGGTGAGAGGAGGAAAGGGGATGAGGAAAGAAGGGAGGGAGAGAGATGGGGAAAGGAGAAAGAGAGAGGAAAAAGGAAAGGGTGAGAGAGAAGAGGGAGGAGGAGGAGGAGAGAAGGGGAAGGAGTAGGGAGGGAGAGGAGGAGGAGGGAGAGACAAGAAGGAAGCGGAGGAGGATTGAGAGAGGGACAAGAAGGACGAGGAGAGGGGAGGGGAAGAGAAGGAGGA
>NC_051409.1:2528418-2529677 GCF_015228065.2 Penaeus monodon | reverse complement strand
GCGGGGTGGGATGAGTGAGTGAGTGAGAGGAGGGGAGAGGAATATTACTTGAGCATAATGTAAGCATGCTCGTTACACCGTTAAGATACCGGACACATCTGTTGCCCACAAGAATGAGCAGACCCTAATTCACCACCTAAGGTTAATGCTAAGAAAAGCCCAGTTGCAGCTATACCTCCAGCTCCTTTTAGGAAAGACAACCAAGGACACTTTCTGATTTTGTAGATAGGAAAGGCCGTTCAAAAATCCAGTTGATTTATTTACAGTTGCAAGGTTCAGTTGTGTTTTACACCTAAATTGATTAATTTATCTATTTGTTTGTGTTTTTAACATAAGATCGTTCACACAATGCTTGTTTTTCATATCGAGGAATGCAAGTAAAAAAGGTCCTTGTTTTCAGTGTGCATGATGTAACCTCCTGGCAACAAAACCCGAACTTTCCATGTAAAATAGATAAAACGACCCTTTTCGTTTCACAATGTTTTTATCAAAAAACTTTTGTATTTTATTTACCTTTCTTTTTTTCAAATTAAACTTACAATGTATAAAAGTGTATGCAGTTATTTTGAAGTATCTAAAAAAGAATATATATTTTAAAAATGCATACAATAATATTAATGTTATTTATCCTAGAATGGTTCTTGGTAATCACAGGCTTTCACAATACTTCGTTATAAACACGCCACACTGAAAACACTTTGGGTGAAGGAAGTTTCATTTTAATGAAATATGGATCGAAGCAAAGTATCTGTGGGTAGAAAATTCTTTAAAAAAACACACATTTGTACTTAGAAGTGAATTTGACAATTTTGCGATCAGTATAATAATTAGACACATCTATTCACTAAATTTATTTGTTAATTCATATTTATTAGCATAATATTTAGGGAAACGAATAAGCTTAAAAAATAACTGTGCCAAGTGGAAATAAGTATATTCATGTCACCGAAAAGGGTTTTTATTACTTACCATTAAAGTAGGTATTTGACACAGGTTCATCATACGAAAAGCCGACTCCTCGATACGAACACACTCTCACACCTATTTATTTAAGTACTTCCAAGGGAATGTGTCCTACTGGGGGACTCGAGCTATCCATCAAGAACATGGTTTTTCTGGCGCCTTATCTTACGACAAAGGGACGACGTCAAATATCTACACAGGTAAAAGTAGGGGCTACGCCATAATAGTTAGTACGGTTGTGTAGTACTGTAAAAGGGAAAACTATACGCCCGCAATGATTATGTCTCTGTATTCAA
>NC_051409.1:2527865-2528191 GCF_015228065.2 Penaeus monodon | reverse complement strand
GCTACAATTTCTGCAAGATGACAGAAGGTCATGGATGATGTGGCTCCTGAATTTTGATGCTACATTGAAGTCTTTTTATACTGTATATATAGTGTCATTTGAAACTAGGCTCTGCTGCACTAGTTGATTCCATGTTAAATGGACTAATAAATAAACGAACGAAATTGTTGTTAAATATCGGTGTTATAGGATTTCGTATGTATCAAGTTCTTGTAATAATCTAAGTATACCTGTTGTATTACTATATTATTAATTCATATACTTTATACGAGCGCCACAATGATCAATATAATAATGATATTTGAGGCGAATTTTCTGGCTCAAAC
>NC_051409.1:2527468-2527826 GCF_015228065.2 Penaeus monodon | reverse complement strand
ATTTGTTTTGTCTCATTTTTTAAAAACTCCAAACGCCATTATTCCAAAACTTTTATCAGCTACGCCTTTATCTCTTCTGGCACATGAAAAAAAAGGAAAAGAAAATTATGCAATGAGAAAAATAAGAACGTTCCAAATAGCCTCTGACGTCGGTTATGAATTGGCTATTATCTGAATGCAAACACAACGAACCTGTTCTTAGACCATTAGTCTTTTTTACACGAGGCGTTTTAATATGAAGACCACATTTAACTCTTCGTCGTTATATCAACGTAGTTATGCTTCTTAGAATTTTTATTAGTTTTGGTGTTTTTGAAAAAGTGAAGTTAAGTGTTATATATGAATGGAGTAATGGGAT
>NC_051409.1:2526486-2526750 GCF_015228065.2 Penaeus monodon | reverse complement strand
ATATGAATACGACATATTCTTTCATCTTTATTGTGTTTATGAGTTGCTGCAGATAGTTAGCCCCATGACATGGAACAATAGATATGAATAAACGGAAATAAATAATTGCTCTTTGCCGAAGTGTTGGGAATCTTCAAGCACCTGTTTAAAGCGCCAGTCAATGGAGAGGCTTGTCTCTCGCCTCTTTTGTGGCTCTGGACCTGCCGCAGTTTGGCTTTTGCACCTTGGACTTATATGACGAATTATTTTAAATGACAAAGCCTC
>NC_051409.1:2526256-2526443 GCF_015228065.2 Penaeus monodon | reverse complement strand
GACTAATTTCGTTTAGTAATCTGCTCATTGATCAACCAAACCGAAATTACTAAGTTATTAAGACTAATAGAAGTTCCTGTTTCTTATGACGTGGGTCCTTTGTAGTGATCGTAGGACTGTTAACCGTTTCGACACTCCGTTTTCTCCTTTATCTTATTTCAGAGTTCAAGAATTGGATTTTGCATAA
>NC_051409.1:2526058-2526208 GCF_015228065.2 Penaeus monodon | reverse complement strand
GTGAAGGCAGTTTAACCTGTATTTGGACGTGCAATCTTAGGTTGTGACTTGTAACAGCTGATGTTATATCAAAAGCGTTATTGAATTCTCCCAAGCTTAATTACTATCTGATGCCCCTCCTTTAGGTGGGGGTATTTATTCATATCTTTA
>NC_051409.1:2525767-2525977 GCF_015228065.2 Penaeus monodon | reverse complement strand
CTCGGATGAACATGGGATTTTTCACACCTTCAGGCTCTGGGGCATGTGTGCAGCATCCGGGACTGTTCTCAAGTTTTAAACTGTGTTGGAAGCTGTGCAGGCTAGATGGGGCTCCGGTATTGCTGTCTGTCAGGTTTGTATCTCTTTTAGTGCTTTAATGTTTGATGGTTTCTTTGTTTTGTATATGTGTACCACACACACATATATGTG
>NC_051409.1:2525510-2525681 GCF_015228065.2 Penaeus monodon | reverse complement strand
CATTATTAAAATTTAAAAAGTTTTTTTCTTTCATTTCTGTCCATTTGTTGATCATAAAAAATCTATTTTCTTTGTTCGTCTGATGCACAAATTAGTCATGTACAAGAAGAAAACAACAGCAACATGACCTCAATCACAGTGTTATTAAAGCTCGTCACCGTAATATTTCGG
>NC_051409.1:2523354-2523550 GCF_015228065.2 Penaeus monodon | reverse complement strand
CTTTAAGCAAGGACAGGCAATGAAATGTGGGATTCCAATCGATAGAGGAAGAAGGTCAACTGTTTACAGTGAATTACTGTATCTTGTAGGATTTGCGGTTACTATTACTGAAGTATAGAAATTAACATGAAAGAAAGTCGCTTCAAATGCATTTATATACAGCAGTTTCAAGGTATATTGAGTAAGTAAAACTTTT